>NW_028161681.1:5000-58096 GCF_964263955.1 Coregonus lavaretus | reverse complement strand
GTGTGGCTGTGTGTGTGTCTGTGTGTGTGGTTGCATGTGTGTGTCTGTGTGTATGGTTGCATGTGTGTGTGTGTGTGTGACAGTCATGTAATAGAGGTGATTCAGTGAGTAACATTGCCTGATCTGATGACTAGCATCAGCTCCTCTGTCCTTTAGCTCAGCGTGCTAACATAGTCCTTTGTTGTCAGTCATAGTGGTCCTCTGTAGCTCAATTGGTAGAGCATGGCGCTTGTAACACCAGGGTAGTGGGTTTGATCCCCGGGACCACCCATACGTTAAAAATGTATGCGCACATGACTGTCAGTCGCTTTGGATAAAAGCATCTGCTAAATGGCATATTATATTATTATTATAGTTCCACGTCAGGGACTCTGCATTGTGATTGGTTGCAAAGAGTGATTGACAGCTCTATCTGGGTGGTAGCAGGCGGTGACAGCTCTGTCGCCATAGAAACAAATATAAACACTGAGCCCCGGGGGTTATGTCTAACACATGCCCAGTATTTCCACAAGACAGAAAGACAAAGAAACACAGAAACACACACACACACGCGCGCTAAAATACACGCTAACAAACGCACACACACACATGTGCAAATGTCTTTGTATATCCATGTAATATGTGTGTTAACTTTTGTGTGGCATGTGTTCTCTGTGTGTGGTATGGTCTTCTGTCGGCACTGGTTTTGGGTCGATGATGTAGCTGTCATGGGAGAGTGCTGGATAGAGAGAAGTTGAGGGGATAGAGAGAGGTGGGGGGATAGAGAGAGGTGGGGGAGATAGAGAGAGGGTTTGGGGGGATAGAGAGAGGGTATGGGGGGATAGAGAGAGGTGGGGGGGATAGAGAGAGGGTTTGGAGGGGATAGAGAGAGGGTATGGGGGGATAGAGAGAGAGGTGGGGGGATAGAGAGAGGTGGGGGATAGAGAGAGGTGGGGGGATAGAGAGAGGTGGGGGATAGAGAGAGGGTTTGGGGGGATAGAGAGAGGGTTTGGGGGGATAGAGAGAGGTGGGGGGATAGAGAGAGGGTTTGGGGGGATAGAGAGAGGGTTTGGGGGGATAGAGAGAGGGTATGGGGGGATAGAGAGAGGTGGGGGAGATAGAGAGAGGGTTTGGGGGGATAGAGAGAGGGTATGGGGGGATAGAGAGAGAGGTGGGGGGATAGAGAGAGGTGGGGGGATAGAGAGAGGTGGGGGGATAGAGAGAGGTGGGGGATAGAGAGAGGGTTTGGGGGGATAGAGAGAGGGTTTGGGGGGGATAGAGAGAGGTGGGGGGATAGAGAGAGGGTTTGGGGGGATAGAGAGAGGGTTTGGGGGGATAGAGAGAGGTGGGGGGATAGAGAGAGGTGGGGGGATAGAGAGAGGTGGGGGGATAGAGAGAGGGTATGGGGGGATAGAGAGAGAGGTGGGGGGATAGAGAAAGGGTATGGGGGGATAGAGAGAGAGGTGGAGGGATAGAGAGAGGGTATGGGGGGATAGAGAGAGAGGTGGGGGGATAGAGAGAGGGTATGGGGGGATAGAGAGAGAGGTGGGGGGATAGAGAGAGGTGGGGGGATAGAGAGAGAGTGGGGGGATAGAGAGAGGTGGGGGGATAGAGAGAGGTGGGGGGATAGAGAGAGGTGGGGGGATAGAGAGAGGGTATGGGGGGATAGAGAGAGAGGTGGGGGGATAGAGAGAGAGGTGGGGGGATAGAGAGAGAGGTGGGGGGATAGAGAGAGAGGTGGGGGGATAGAGAGAGGTGGGGGGATAGAGAGAGGGTATGGGGGGATAGAGAGAGGGTATGGGGGGATAGAGAGAGGGTTTGGGGGGGATGGAGAGAGGTGGGGGGATAGAGAGAGGTGGGGGGATAGAGAGAGGGTATGGGGGGATAGAGAGAGAGGTGGGGGGATAGAGAGAGAGGTGGGGGGATAGAGAGAGAGGTGGGGGGATAGAGAGAGGGTTTGGGGGGATAGAGAGAGGGTTTGGGGGGATAGAGAGAGGGTTTGGGGGGGATGGAGAGAGGTGGGGGGATAGAGAGAGGTGGGGGGATAGAGAGAGGGTATGGGGGGATAGAGAGAGATGTGGGGGGATAGAGAGTGGTGGGGGGATAGAGTGAGGTGGGGGGATAGAGTGAGGTGGGGGGGATAGAGAGAGGATATGGGGGATAGAGAGAGGGTTTGGGGGGGATGGAGAGAGGTGGGGTGATAGAGAGAGGGTATGGGGGGATAGAGAGAGAGGTGGGGGGATAGAGAGAGGGTATGGGGGGATAGAGAGAGAGGTGGGGGGATAGAGAGAGGTATGGGGGGATAGAGAGAGAGGTGGGGGGATAGAGAGAGGGTATGGGGGGATAGAGAGAGAGGTGGGGGGATAGAGAGAGGTGGGGGGACAAAGAGAGAGGTGGGGGGACAGAGAGAGAGGTGGGGGGATAGAGAGAGGTGGGGGGATAGAGAGAGGTGGGGGGATAGAGAGAGGTGGGGGGATGGAGAGAGGGTATGGGGGGATAGAGAGAGAGGTGGGGGATAGAGAGAGAGGTGGGGGGATAGAGAGAGAGGTGGGGGGATAGAGAGAAGGTTTGGGGGGGATAGAGAGAGGGTTGGGGGGGATGGAGAGAGGTGGGGGGATAGAGAGAGGTGGGGGGATAGAGAGAGGGTATGGGGGATAGAGAGAGATGTGGGGGGATAGAGAGAGATGTGGGGGGATAGAGTGAGATGGGGGGATAGAGTGAGGTGGGGGGATAGAGAGAGGGTATGGGGGATAGAGAGAGGGTTTGGGGGGGATGGAGAGAGGTGGGGTGATAGAGAGAGGTGGGGGGATAGAGAGAGGTAATGGGGGGATAGAGAGAGAGGTGGGGGGATAGAGAGAGAGGTGGGGGGATAGAGAGAGGTGGGGGGATAGAGAGAGGTGGGGGGATAGAGAGAGGTGGGGGGATAGAGAGAGGTGGGGGGATAGAGAGAGGTGGGGGATAGAGAGAGGGTTCGGAGGGGATGAGAGAGGTGGGGGGATAGAGAGAGGTGGGGTGATAGAGAGAGGTGGGGGGATAGAGAGAGAGGTGGGGGGATCGAGAGAGGTGGGGGGATAGAGAGAGGGTTTGGGGGGATAGAGAGAGGGTTTGGGGGGATAGAGAGAGGTGGGGGGATAGAGAGAAGTTGGGGATAGAGAGAGGTGGGGGGATAGAGAGAGGTGGGGGATAGAGAGAGGGTATGGGGGGATAGAGAGAGGGTATGGGGGGATAGAGAGAGAGGTGGGGGGATAGAGAGAGAGGTGGGGGGATAGAGAGAGGTGGGGGGATAGAGAGAGGGTATGGGGGATAGAGAGAGGGTATGGGGGATAGAGAGAGGGTTTGGGGGGGATGGAGAGAGGTGGGGGAGATAGAGAGAGGTGGGGGAGATAGAGAGAGGTGGGGGAGTAGAGAGAGGTGGAGGAGTAGAGAGAGGGGGGGAGTAGAGAGAGGGGGGATAGAGAGAGGTGGGGGGGATAGAGAGAGGTAGGGGAGTAGAGAGAGGTGGGGGAGTAGAGAGAAAGGAGGGGTAGTAAAGAGAGGTGGGGGAATAGAGAGAAAGGAGGGGTAGTAAAGAGAGGTGGGGGAGTAGAGAGAAAGGAGGGGTAGTAAAGAGAGGTGGGGGAGTAGAGAGAGGTGGGGAGAGAGAGAGTGGAGGGGGATGGAGAGAGAGGTGGGGTATCGAGAGAGAGGTGGGATGGATAGAGAGAGGGGGGATAGAGAGAGAGAGGTGGGGGGGTTAGAGAGAGATGGGAGATAGAGTGAGATATGGGGGAGTAGAGAGAGGTGGAAGGATAGATAGAGAGGTTGGTGATAGAGAGAGAGGTGGGGGAGAAAGAGAGGTGGGGGATAAAGAGAGAGGTGGGGGGATAGAGAGGTGGGGGATAAAGAGAGAGAGGTGGGGGAGTAGAGAGAGGGATGTGGATAGAGAGAGAGGTGGGGGAGAGAGAGGTGGGGGAGAGAGAGAGTGGGGTGGGATAGAGAGAGAGATGGGGGAGCAGAGAGAGGTGGAGGATAGAGAGAGAGGTGGGGGATAGAGAGAGGTGGAGGATAGAGAGAGAGGTGGGGGATAGAGAGAGAGGTGGGGGATAGAGAGAGAGGTGGGGGAGCAGAGAGAGGTGGGGGATAGAGAGAGAGGTGGAGGATAGAGAGAGAGGTGGGGGATAGAGAGAGAGGTGGGGGAGCAGAGATGGGTGGGGGAGCAGAGAGAGAGGTGGGGGATAGAGAGAGGTGGAGGATAGAGAGAGGTGGATGGACAGAGAGAGAGGTGGGGGATAGAGAGAGAGGTGGAGGATAGAGAGAGAGGTGGGGGATAGAGAGAGAGGTGGAGGATAGAGAGAGAGGTGGGGGATAGAGAGAGAGGTGGGGGATAGAGAGAGAGGTGGAGGATAGAGAGAGAGGTGGGTGTATAACTGGAGTCAGTTGCTCTGTCTCTGTGTATAACTGGAGTCAGTTGCTCTGTCTCTGTGTATAACTGGAGTCAGTTGCTCTGTCTCTGTGTATAACTAAAGCATGTCTCTCTGTCTCTCAATCTCTGTGTATGAAAGGAGTATGTTACTCTGTCTCTGTGTATAATTGGAGTGTATCTCTCTGTCTCGGTTCAAAACTTGAGTCTGTCTCTCTGTCTCTCTGACTCTGTGTATAACTTGATTCTGTCTCTCTGTCTCTGTGTATAATCGGAGTCTGTCTCTCTGTATAACTGGAGTCTGTCTCTCTGTCTCTATGTATAACTGGAGTGTGTCTCTCTGTTTGTGTGTATAACTGGAGTACAGTTGAAGTCGGAAGTTTACATACACTTAGGTTGGATTCATTAAAAATTGTTTTTCAACCACTCCACAAATGTCTTGTTAACAAACTATAGTTTTGGCAAGTCAGTTAGGACATCTACTTTGTGCAAGACACAAGTAATTGTTCCAACCATTGTTTACAGACAGATTATTTCACTTATAATTCACTGTATCACAACTCCAGTGGGTCAGAAGTTTACATACACTAAGTTGACTGTGCCTTTAAACAGCTTGGAAAATTCCAGAAAATGATGTCATGGCTTTAGAAGCTTCTGATAGGCTAATTGACATCATTTGGGTCAATTGGAGGTGTACCTGTGGATATATTTCAAGGCCTACCTTCAAACTCAGTGCCAGCAAAGGACTTTGTGAAAATGCTGGAGGAAACAGGTACAAAAGTATCTATATCCACAGTAAAACGAGTCCTTTATTGAGATAACCTGAAAGTCCGCTCAGCAAGGAAGAAGCCACTGCTCCAAAACCTCCATAAAAAAGCCAGACTACGGTTTGCAACTGCAAATGGGAACAAAGATCGTACTTTTTGGAGAAATGTCGTCTGGTCTGATGAAACAAAAATAGAACTGTTTGGCCATAATGACCATCATAATGTTTGGAGGAAAAAGGGCGAGGCTTGCAAGCCGAAGAACACCATACCAACCGTGAAGCACGGGGGTGGCAGCATCATGCTGTGGGGGTGCTTTGCTGCAGGAGGGACTGGTGGACTTCACAAAATAGATGGCATCATGAGGAAGGAAATGTATGTGGTTATATTGAAGAAACATCTCAAGACATCAGTCAGGAAGTTAAAGCTTGGTCGCAAATGGGTCTTCCAAATGGACAATGACCCCAAGCATACTTCCAAAGTTGTGGCAAATGGCTTAAGGACAACAAAGTCAAGGTATTGGAGTGGCCATCACAAAGCCCTGACCTCCAATCCTATAGAACATTTGTGGGTGTCACGGTTTCGGCCGAGGCTGCCTCTCTCCCTTGTTCGGGCAGGCTTCGGCGTTCGTCGTCTCCGGAATTCTAGCTGCCACCGTTGTATGTTTCATGTTCGTTTGCTTTTGTCTGTTTGTTTCCACACCTGTTTCTGTTTTGGCGTAATTAGTGTCCTATATGTTTCTCGTTGTGTTTGTCTAGTGTTGTGTGTAATTGATTTTACGTCAGTCGTGTGTTTCGCTCGGTTGAGCTTCTCTCCACTGCGCTGGAGTATTTTCGCACTTGTTTGTGCGCTGTTTCTATTTCGCCTTCGTGCGTATTTTCGCCTGCGGGCCAGTTGTCTTTTTGCCTTGGTTTTGGCTTTAATACAAGTCTTTGGATTATCGCTCTGAGTCCTGCGTTTGATTCCACCACTACACCTACAGCACGCCCTGACAGTGGGCAGAACTGAAAAAGCGTGTGCGAGCAAGGAGGACTACAAACCTGACTCAGTTACACCAGCTCTGTCAGGAGGAATGGGCCAAAATTCACCCAATTTATTGAGGGAAGCTTGTGGAAGGCTACCCGAAACATTTGACCCAAGTTAAACAATTTAAAGGCAATGCTACCAAATACTAATTGAGTGTATGTAAACTTCTGACCCACTGGGAATGTGATGAAATGAATAAAAGCTGAAATAAATCATTCTCTCTACTATTATTCTGACATTTCACATTCTTAAAATAAAGTGGTGATCCTAACTGACCTAAAACAGGGAATTTCTACTAGGATTAAATGTCAGGAATTGTTGAAAAACAGAGTTTAAATGTATTTGGCTATGGTGTATGTAAACTTCCGACTTCAACTGTATGTATCTCTGTGTCTTTGTCTCTATGTATAACTGGAGTCTGTCTCTCTGTCTCTGTGTATAACTGGAGTCTGTCTCTCTGTCTCTGTGTATATCTGGAGTCTGTAACTCTGTCTCTGTGTATAATTGTAGTCCGTTCTTCTGTCACTGTGTATAACTAGAGTCTGTCTCTCTGTCTCTGTGTATAATTGTAGTCCGTTCTTCTGTCTCTGTGTATAACTGGAGTCTGTTTCTATGTCTCTATGTATAACTGGAGTCTGTTTCTATGTCTCTATGTATAACTAGTGTCTGTCTCTCTGTCTCTGTGTATCTTGTATAACTGGATTCTGTCACTCTGTCTCTGTTTATAACTTAAGTCTGTTTCTCTGACTCTGTGTTTAACTGAATTCTGTCTCTCTGTCTCTGTGAATAACTGGAGTCTGTCTCTCTTTCTCTGTGTATAACTGGAGTCTGTCTCACTGTAACTGTGTAGAACTTAAGTATGTCTCTCTGTCTCTGTGTATAACTGGAGTCTGTCTATCTTTCTCTGTGTATAACAAGAGTCTGTCTCTATGTATAACTGGAGTGTGTCTCTCTGTCTCTGTGTAAAGCTGGAGTCTGTCTTCTGTCTCTATGTATAACTGGAGTTTGTCTCTCTGTCCCTGTGTAGAACTTAAGTATGTATCTCTGTCTCTGTGTATAACTGGAGTCTGTCTCTGTGTATAACTTAAGTCTGTCTCTCTGTCTCTGTGTATAACTGGAGTCTGTCTCTCTGTGTCTGTGTATAACTGGAGTCTGTCTCTCTGACTCTGTGTTTAACTGAATTATGTCTCTCTGTCTCTGTGTATAATCGGAGTCTGTCTCTCTGTGTCTGTGAATAACTGGAGTCTGTCTCTCTGACTCTGTGTATAACTGGAGTCTGTCTCACTGTAACTGTGAATAACTGGAGTCTGTGTCTCTGTCTCTGTGTATAACTGGAATGTGTCTCTCTGTCTCTATGTATAACTGGAGTGTGTCTCTCTGTGTCTGTGTATACCTGGAGTGTGTCTCTCTGTCTCTGTGTATAACAAGAGTCTGTCTCTGTGTATTACTGTAGTCTCTCTCTCTGTCTCTATGTATAACTGGAGTTGTCTCTCTGTGTCTGTGTATACCTGGAGTGTGTCTCTCTGTCTCTCTCTGTATAACTGGAGTCTGTCTCTCTGTCTCTTTGTATCACTGTAGTCTGTCCTTCTGTCTCTGTGTATAATTGTAGTCCGTTCTTCTGTCACTGTGTATAACTAGAGTCTGTCTCTCTGTCTCTGTGTATAACTGGAGTCTGTTTCTATGTCTCTGTGTATAACTGGAGTCTGTCTCTCTGTCTCTGTGTATAACTGGAGACTGTCTCTCTGTCTCTGTGTATAACTGGAGTCTGTTTCTATGTCTCTATGTATAACTGGAGTGTGTCTCTCTGTCCCTTTGTAGAACTTAAGTATGTCTCTCTGTCTCTGTGTATAACTGGAGTCTGTCTCTGTGTATTACTGTAGTCTGTCTCTATGTCTCTATGTATAACTGGAGTGTGTCTCTCTTTCTCTGTGTATAACAAGAGTCTGTCTCTGTGTATTACTGTAGTCTGTCTCTATGTCTCTATGTATAACTGGAGTGTGTCTCTCTGTGTCTGTGTATAACTGGAGTCTGTCTCTCTGTGTCTGTGACTAACTGGAGTCTGTCTCTCTGACTCTGTGTTTAACTGAATTCTGTCTCTCTGTCTCTGTGTATGACTGGAGTCTGTCTCTCTGTCTCTGTGTATATCTGGAGTCTGTCTCTCTGTAACTGTGTATAACTGTAGTCTGTCTCTGTGTATAACTGTACTCTGTCTCTCTGTCTCTGTGTATGTCTGGAGTCTGTAACTCTGTCTCTGTGTATAACTGGAGTGTATCCTTCTGTCTCTGTGTATAATTGTAGTCCGTTCTTCTGTCACTGTGTATAACTAGAGTCTGTCTCTGTGTATAACTGGAGTCTGTTTCTATGTCTCTATGTATAACTGGAGTCTGTTTCTATGTCTCTATGTATAACTAGAGTCTGTCTCTCTGTCTCTGTGTATCTTGTATAACTGGATTCTGTCACTCTGTCTCTGTGTAAAGCTGGAGTCTGTCTCTCTGTCTCTGTGTATAACTGGAGTCTGTTTCTATGTCTCTATGTATAACTGGAGTCTGTTTCTATGTCTCTATGTATAACTAGAGTATGTTTCTCTGTCTCTGTGTATCTTGTATAACTGGATTCTGTCACTCTGTCTCTGTTTATAACATAAGTCTGTTTCTCTGACTCTGTGTTTAACTGAATTCTGTCTCTCTGTCTCTGTGAATAACTGGAGTCTGTCTCTCTGTCTCTGTGAATAACTGGAGTCTGTCTCTCTGTCTCTGTGTATAACTGAAGTTTGTCTCTCTGTCTGTGTATAACTGGAGTGTGTCTCTCTGTCTCTGTGTATAACAAGAGTCTGTCTCTGTGACTAACTGGAGTCTGTCTCTCTGACTCTGTGTTTAACTGAATTCTGTCTCTCTGTCTCTGTGTATAATCGGAGTCTGTCTCTCTGTCTCTGTGTTTAACTGGAGTCTGTCTCTCTGTCTCTGTGTATAACTGGAGTACAGTTGAAGTCGGAAGTTTACATACACATAGGTTGGATTCATTAAAAATCGTTTTTCAACCACTCCACACATTTCTTGTTAACAAACTATAGTTTTGGCAAGTCAGTTAGGACATCTACTTTGTGCAAGACACAAGTAATTGTTCCAACCATTGTTTACAGACAGATTATTTCACTTATAATTCACTGTATCACAACTCCAGTGGGTCAGAAGTTTACATACACTAAGTTGACTGTGCCTTTAAACAGCTTGGAAAATTCCAGAAAATGATGTCATGGCTTTAGAAGCTTCTGATAGGCTAATTGACATAATTTGGGTCAATTGGAGGTGTACCTGTGGATGTATTTCAAGGCCTACCTTCAAACTCAGTGCCAGCAAAGGACTTTGTGAAAATGCTGGAGGAAACAGGTACAAAAGTATCTATATCCACAGTAAAACGAGTCCTTTATTGAGATAACCTGAAAGTCCGCTCAGCAAGGAAGAAGCCACTGCTCCAAAACCTCCATAAAAAAGCCAGACTACGATTTACAAACCTGACTCAGTTACACCATCTCTGTCAGGAGGAATGGGCCAAAATTCACCCAATTTATTGAGGGAAGCTTGTGGAAGGCTACCCGAAACATTTGACCCAAGTTAAACAATTTAAAGGCAATGCTACCAAATACTAATTGAGTGTATGTAAACTTCTAACCCACTGGGACTGTGATGAAATGAATAAAAGCTGAAATAAATCATTCTCTCTACTATTATTCTGACATTTCACATTCTTAAAATAAAGTGGTGATCCTAACTGACCTAAAACAGGGAATTTTTACTAGGATTAAATGTCAGGAATTGTTGAAAAACAGAGTTTAAATGTATTTGGCTAAGGTGTATGTAAACTTCCGACTTCAACTGTATGTATCTCTGTGTCTCTGTCTCTATGTATAACTGGAGTCTGTCTCTCTGTTTCTGTGACTAACTGGAGTCTGTCTCTCTGTCTCTGTGTTTAACTGAATTCTGTCTCTCTGTCTCTGTGTATAATCGGAGTCTGTCTCTCTGTCTCTGTGAATAACTGGAGTCTGTCTCTCTGACTTTGTTTAACTGAATTCTGTCTCTCTGTCTCTGTGTTTAACTGGAGTGTGTCTCTCTGTCTCTGTGTATAACTGGAGTCTGTCTCTCTGTCTCTGTGTATAACTGGAGTCTGTCTCTCTGTCTCTATGTATGACTGGAGTCTGTGTCTCTGTCTCTATGTATAACTGGAGTATGTCTCTCTGTCTCTATGAATAACTGGAGTCTGTTTCTCTGTGTCTGTCTATAACTGGAGTGTATCCTTCTGTCTCTGTTTATAATTGTAGTCCGTTCTTCTGTCACTGTGTATAACTAGAGTATGTCTCTCTGTCTCTGTGCATCTTGTATAACTGGATTCTGTCACTCTGTCTCTGTGAATAACTGGGGTCTGTCTCTCTGTCTCTGTTTATAACTGGAGTGTGTCTCTCTGTCTCTGTGTATAACTGGAGTGTGTCTCTCTGTCTCTGTGTATAACTGGAGTATGTTTCTCTGTCTCTTTGAATAACTGGAGTCTGTCTCTCTGTGTCTGTGACTAACTGGAGTCTGTCTCTCTGTCTCTGTTTATAACTGGAGTGTGTCTCTCTGTCTCTGTGTTCAACTGAATTATGTCTCTCTGTCTCTGTGAATAACTGGAGTCTGTCTCTCTGATTTTGTGTTTAACTGAATTCTGTCTCTCTGTCTCTGTGTATAATCGGAGTCTGTTTCTCTGTCTCTGTGTATAACTGGAGTGTGTCTCTCTGTCTCTATGTATAACTGGAGTGTGTCTCTCTGTCTCTTTGTATAATCGGAGTCTGTCTCTCTGTCTCTGTGAATAACTGGAGTCTGTCTCTCTGACTGTGTTTAACTGAATTCTGTCTCTCTGTCTCTGTGTATAACTGGAGTGTGTCTCTCTGTCTCTGTGTATAACTGGAGTCTGTTTCTCTGTCTCTGTGTATAACTGGAGTCTGTCTCTCTGTCTCTGTGTATAACTGGAGTCTGTCTCTCTGTCTCTGTGTATAACTGGAGTCTGTCTCTCTGTCTCTGTGTATAACTGGAGTCTGTCTCTCTGTTTGTGTGTATAACTGGAGTACATTTGAAGTCGGAAGTTTACATACACTTAGGTTGGATTCATTTAAAATCGTTTTTCAACCACTCCACAAATGTCTTGTTAACAAACTATAGTTTTGGCAAGTCAGTTAGGACATCTACTTTGTGCAAGACACAAGTAATTGTTCCAACCATTGTTTACAGACAGATTATTTCACTTATAATTCACTGTATCACAACTCCAGTGGGTCAGAAGTTTACATACACTAAGTTGACTGTGCCTTTAAACAGCTTGGAAAATTCCAGAAAATGATGTCATGGCTTTAGAAGCTTCTGATAGGCTAATTGACATCATTTGGGTCAATTGGAGGTGTACCTGTGGATGTATTTCAAGGCCTACCTTCAAACTCAGTGCCAGCAAAGGACTTTGTGAAGATGCTGGAGGAAACAGGTACAAAAGTATCTATATCCACAGTAAAACAAGTCCTTTATTGAGATAACCTGAAAGTCCGCTCAGCAAGGAAGAAGCCACTGCTCCAAAACCTCCATAAAAAAGCCAGACTACGGTTTGCAACTGCAAATGGGAACAAAGATCGTACTTTTTGGAGAAATGTCGTCTGGTCTGATGAAACAAAAATAGAACTGTTTGGCCATGATGACCATCATAATGTTTGGAGGAAAAAGGGCGAGGCTTGCAAGCCGAAGAACACCATACCAACCGTGAAGCACGGGGGTGGCAGCATCATGCTGTGGGGGTGCTTTGCTGCAGGAGGGACTGGTGCACTTCACAAAATAGATGGCATCATGAGGAAGGAAATGTATGTGGTTATATTGAAGAAACATCTCAAGACATCAGTTAGGAAGTTAAAGCTTGGTCGTAAATGGGTCTTCCAAATGGACAATGACTCCAAGCATACTTCCAAAGTTGTGGCAAAATGGCTTAAGGACAACAAAGTCAAGGTATTGGAGTGACCATCACAAAGCCCTGACCTCCAATCCTATAGAACATTTGTGGGCAGAACTGAAAAAGCGTGTGCGAGCAAGGAGGACTACAAACCTGACTCAGTTACACCAGCTCTGTCAGGAGGAATGGGCCAAAATTCACCCAATTTATTGAGGGAAGCTTGTGGAAGGCTACCCGAAACATTTGACCCAAGTTAAACAATTTAAAGGCAATGCTACCAAATACTAATTGAGTGTATGTAAACTTCTGACCCACTGGGAATGTGATGAAATGAATAAAAGCTGAAATAAATCATTCTCTCTACTATTATTCTGACATTTCACATTCTTAAAATAAAGTGGTGATCCTAACTGACCTAAAACAGGGAATTTCTACTAGGATTAAATGTCAGGAATTGTTGAAAAACAGAGTTTAAATGTATTTGGCTAAGGTGTATGTAAACTTCCGACTTCAACTGTATGTATCTCTGTGTCTCTGTCTCTATGTATAACTGGAGTGTGTCTCTCTGTCTCTGTGTATAATCGGAGTCTGTCTCTCTGTCTCTGTGAATAACTGGAGTCTGTCTGTCTGACTGTGTTTAACTGAATTATGTCTCTCTGTCTCTGTGTATAATCGGGGTCTGTCTCTCTGTCTCTGTGTATAACTGGAGTGTGTCTCTCTGTCTCTGTGTATAACTGGAGTCTGTCTCTCTGTCTCTGTGTATAACTGGAGTCTGTCTCTCTGTTTGTGTGTATAACTGGAGTACAGTTGAAGTCGGAAGTTTACATACACTTAGGTTGGATTCATTAAAAATCTTTTTTTTTTCAACCACTCCACAAATTTCTTGTTAACAAACTATAGTTTTGGCAAGTCAGTTAGGACATCTACTTTGTGCAAGACACAAGTAATTGTTCCAACCATTGTTTACAGACAGATTATTTCACTTATAATTCACTGTATCACAACTCCAGTGGGTCAGAAGTTTACATACACTAAGTTGACTGTGCCTTTAAACAGCTTAGAAAATTCCAGAAAATGATGTCATGGCTTTAGAAGCTTCTGATAGGCTAATTGACATCATTTGGGTCAATTGGAGGTGTACCTGTGGATGTATTTCAAGGCCTACCTTCAAACTCAGTGCCAGCAAAGGACTTTGTTTAGATGCTGGAGGAAACAGGTACAAAAGTATCTATATCCACAGTAAAACGAGTCCTTTATTGAGATAACCTGAAAGTCCACTCAGCAAGGAAGAAGCCACTGCTCCAAAACCTCCATAAAAAAGCCAGACTACGGTTTGCAACTGCAAATGGGAACAAAGATCGTACTTTTTGGAGAAATGTCGTCTGGTCTGATGAAACAAAAATAGAACTGTTTGGCCATGATGACCATCATAATGTTTGGAGGAAAAAGGGCGAGGCTTGCAAGCCGAAGAACACCATACCAACCGTGAAGCACGGGGGTGGCAGCATCATGCTGTGGGGGTGCTTTACTGCAGGAGGGATTGGTGGACTTCACAAAATAGATGGCATCATGAGGAAGGAAATGTATGTGGTTATATTGAAGAAACATCTCAAGACATCAGTCAGGAAGTTAAAGCTTGGTCGTAAATGGGTCTTCCAAATGGACAATGACTCCAAGCATACTTCCAAAGTTGTGGCAAAATGGCTTAAGGACAACAAAGTCAAGGTATTGGAGTGACCATCACAAAGCCCTGACCTCCAATCCTATAGAACATTTGTGGGCAGAACTGAAAAAGCGTGTGCGAGCAAGGAGGACTACAAACCTGACTCAGTTACACCAGCTCTGTCAGGAGGAATGGGCCAAAATTCACCCAATTTATTGAGGGAAGCTTGTGGAAGGCTACCCGAAACATTTGACCCAAGTTAAACAATTTAAAGGCAATGCTACCAAATACTAATTGAGTGTATGTAAACTTCTGACCCACTGGGAATGTGATGAAATGAATAAAAGCTGAAATAAATCATTCTCTCTACTATTATTCTGACATTTCACATTCTTAAAATAAAGTGGTGATCCTAACTGACCTAAAACAGGGAATTTCTACTAGGATTAAATGTCAGGAATTGTTGAAAAACAGAGTTTAAATGTATTTGGCTAAGGTGTATGTAAACTTCCGACTTCAACTGTATGTATCTCTGTGTCTCTGTCTCTATGTATAACTGGAGTGTGTCTCTCTGTCTCTGTGTATAATCGGAGTCTGTCTCTCTGTCTCTGTGAATAACTGGAGTCTGTCTGTCTGACTGTGTTTAACTGAATTATGTCTCTCTGTCTCTGTGTATAATCGGGGTCTGTCTCTCTGTCTCTGTGTATAACTGGAGTGTGTCTCTCTGTCTCTGTGTATAACTGGAGTCTGTCTCTCTGTCTCTGTGTATAACTGGAGTCTGTCTCTCTGTTTGTGTGTATAACTGGAGTACAGTTGAAGTCGGAAGTTTACATACACTTAGGTTGGATTCATTAAAAATCTTTTTTTTTTCAACCACTCCACAAATTTCTTGTTAACAAACTATAGTTTTGGCAAGTCAGTTAGGACATCTACTTTGTGCAAGACACAAGTAATTGTTCCAACCATTGTTTACAGACAGATTATTTCACTTATAATTCACTGTATCACAACTCCAGTGGGTCAGAAGTTTACATACACTAAGTTGACTGTGCCTTTAAACAGCTTAGAAAATTCCAGAAAATGATGTCATGGCTTTAGAAGCTTCTGATAGGCTAATTGACATCATTTGGGTCAATTGGAGGTGTACCTGTGGATGTATTTCAAGGCCTACCTTCAAACTCAGTGCCAGCAAAGGACTTTGTTTAGATGCTGGAGGAAACAGGTACAAAAGTATCTATATCCACAGTAAAACGAGTCCTTTATTGAGATAACCTGAAAGTCCACTCAGCAAGGAAGAAGCCACTGCTCCAAAACCTCCATAAAAAAGCCAGACTACGGTTTGCAACTGCAAATGGGAACAAAGATCGTACTTTTTGGAGAAATGTCGTCTGGTCTGATGAAACAAAAATAGAACTGTTTGGCCATGATGACCATCATAATGTTTGGAGGAAAAAGGGCGAGGCTTGCAAGCCGAAGAACACCATACCAACCGTGAAGCACGGGGGTGGCAGCATCATGCTGTGGGGGTGCTTTACTGCAGGAGGGATTGGTGGACTTCACAAAATAGATGGCATCATGAGGAAGGAAATGTATGTGGTTATATTGAAGAAACATCTCAAGACATCAGTCAGGAAGTTAAAGCTTGGTCGTAAATGGGTCTTCCAAATGGACAATGACTCCAAGCATACTTCCAAAGTTGTGGCAAATGGCTTAAGGACAACAAAGTCAAGGTATTGGAGTGGCCATCACAAAGCCCTGACCTCCAATCCTATAGAACATTTGTGGGCAGACCTGAAAAAGCGTGTGCGAGCAAGGAGGACTACAAACCTGACTCAGTTACACCAGCTCTGTCAGGAGGAATGGGCCAAAATTCACCCAATTTATTGAGGGAAGCTTGTGGAAGGCTACCCGAAACATTTGACCCAAGTTAAACAATTTAAAGGCAATGCTACCAAATACTAATTGAGTGTATGTAAACTTCTGACCCACTGGGAATGTGATGAAATGAATAAAAGCTTAAATAAATCATTCTCTCTACTATTATTCTGACATTTCACATTCTTAAAATAAAGTGGTGATCCTAACTGACCTAAAACAGGGAATTTCTACTAGGATTAAATGTCAGGAATTGTTGAAAAACAGAGTTTAAATGTATTTGGCTAAGGTGTATGTAAACTTCCGACTTCAACTGTATGTATCTCTGTGTCTCTGTCTCTATGTATAACTGGAGTCTGTCTCTCTGTCTCTGTGTATAATCGGAGTCTGTCTCTCTGTCTCTGTGTATAACTGGAGTCTGTCTCTCTGTCTCTATGTATAACTGGAGTCTGTCTCTCTGTCTCTGTGTATAATCGGAGTCTGTCTCTCTGTCTCTGTGTAAAGCTGGAGTCTGTCTTTCTGTCTCTGTGCATAACTGGAGTCTGTCTCTCTGATTCTGTGTTTAACTGAATTCTGTCTCTCTGTCTCTGTGTATAACTGGAGTATGTCTCTCTGTCTCTGTGTATAACTGGAGTCTGTCTCTCTGTATAACTTAAGTATGTCTCTCTGTCTGTATGTATAACTGGAGTGTGTCTCTCTGTGTCTGTGTATAACTGGAGTGTGTCTCTCTGTGTCTGTGTATAACTGGAGTATGTCTCTCTGTGTCTGTGTATAACTGGAGTGTGTCTCTCTGTCTCTGTGAATAACTGGAGTCTGTCTCTCTGTCTCTGTGTATAACTGGAGTGTGTCTCTCTGTCTCTCTGTATAACTGGAGTCTGTATCTCTGTCTCTTTGTATCACTGTAGTCTGTCCTTCTGTCTCGGTGTATAATTGTAATCCGTTCTTCTGTCACTGTGTATAACTAGAGTCTGTCTCTCTGTCTCTGTTTATAACTTAACTCTGTTTCTCTGTCTTTGTGAATAACTAGAGTCTGTCTCTCTGCTTCTGTGTATAACTGAATTCTGTCTCTCTGTCTCTATGTATAACTGGAGTGTGTCTCTCTGTCTCTGTGTATAACTGGAGTCTGTCTCTCTGTCCCTGTGTATAACTGCAGTCTGTCTCACTGTAACTGTGTATAACTTGAATCTGTTTCTCTGTCTCTGTGTAAAGCTGGAGTATGTCTACCTGTCTCTTTGTATAACTTAAGTCTGTCACTCTGTCTCTGTGTATTAATGTAGTCTGTCTCGCTGTCAATATGTATAACTGGAGTCTGTCTCTCTGTCTCTTTGCATAACTGGATTCTGTCTCTCTTTCTTTGTGTATAACTGAAGTATGTCTCACTGTAACTGTTTATAACTGGTGTCTGTCTGTCTCTGTGTATAACTTTAGTATGTCTCTCTGTCTCTGTGTATATCTGGAGTCGCTCTCTCTGTCTCTTTGCATAACTGGATTCTGTCTCTCTTTCTTTGTGTATAACTGAAGTATGTCTCACTGTAACTGTTTATAACTGGTGTCTGTCTGTCTCTGTGTATAACTTTAGTATGTCTCTCTGTCTCTGTGTATATCTGGAGTCGCTCTCTCTGTCTCTATGTATAACTGGAGTCTGTCTCTCTGTGTCTGTGAATAACTGGAGTCTGTCTCTCTGACTCTGTGTTTAACTGAATTATGTCTCTCTGTCTCTGTGTATAACTGGAGTCTGTCTCTCTGATTCTGTGTTTAACTGGAGTCAGTCTCTCTGATTCTATGTTTAACTGGAGTCTGTCTCTCTGATTCTATGTTTAACTGAATTCTGTCTCTGTGTATAATCGGAGTCTGTCTCTCTGTCTCTGTGAATAACTGGAGTCTGTCTCTCTGACTCTTTGTTTAACTGAATTATGTCTCTCTGTCTCTGTGTTTAACTGGAGTCTGTCTCTCTGACTGTGTTTAACTGAATTATGTCTCTCTGTCTCTGTGTATAACTGGTGTCTGTCTCTCTGATTCTGTGTTTAACTGAATTCTGTCTCTGTGTATAATCAGAGTATGTCTCTCTGTATCTTTGTATAACTAGATTATGTCACTCTGTCTCTGTGTATAACTTAAGTCTGTATCTCTGTCACTGTGTATAACTGGAGTGTGTCTCTCTGTCCCTTTGTATAACTTAAGTATGTCTTTCTGTCTCTGTGTATAACGGAAGTCTGTCTCTCTGTCTCTCTGTGTATAACTGGAGTGTGTCTCTCTGTCTCTCTGTATAACTGGAGTATGTCTCTCTTTCTCTTTGTATCACTGTAGTCTGTCCTTCTGTCTCGGTGTATAATTGTAATCCGTTCTTCTGTCACTGTGTATAACTAGAGTCTGTCTCTCTGTCTCTGTTTATAACTTAACTCTGTTTCTCTGTCTTTGTGAATAACTAGAGTCTGTCTCTCTGCTTCTGTGTATAACTGAATTCTGTCTCTCTGTCTCTATGTATAACTGGAGTGTGTCTCTCTGTCTCTGTGTATAACTGGAGTCTGTCTCTCTGTCCCTGTGTATAACTGCAGTCTGTCTCACTGTAACTGTGTATAACTTGAATCTGTTTCTCTGTCTCTGTGTAAAGCTGGAGTATGTCTACCTGTCTCTTTGTATAACTTAAGTCTGTCACTCTGTCTCTGTGTATTAATGTAGTCTGTCTCGCTGTCAATATGTATAACTGGAGTCTGTCTCTCTGTCTCTTTGCATAACTGGATTCTGTCTCTCTTTCTTTGTGTATAACTGAAGTATGTCTCACTGTAACTGTTTATAACTGGTGTCTGTCTGTCTCTGTGTATAACTTTAGTATGTCTCTCTGTCTCTGTGTATATCTGGAGTCGCTCTCTCTGTCTCTTTGCATAACTGGATTCTGTCTCTCTTTCTTTGTGTATAACTGAAGTATGTCTCACTGTAACTGTTTATAACTGGTGTCTCTCTGTCTCTGTGTATAACTTTAGTATGTCTCTCTGTCTCTGTGTATATCTGGAGTCGCTCTCTCTGTCTCTATGTATAACTGGAGTCTGTCTCTCTGTGTCTGTGAATAACTGGAGTCTGTCTCTCTGACTCTGTGTTTAACTGAATTATGTCTCTCTGTCTCTGTGTATAACTGGAGTCTGTCTCTCTGATTCTGTGTTTAACTGGAGTCAGTCTCTCTGATTCTATGTTTAACTGGAGTCTGTCTCTCTGATTCTATGTTTAACTGAATTCTGTCTCTGTGTATAATCGGAGTCTGTCTCTCTGTCTCTGTGAATAACTGGAGTCTGTCTCTCTGACTCTTTGTTTAACTGAATTATGTCTCTCTGTCTCTGTGTTTAACTGGAGTCTGTCTCTCTGACTGTGTTTAACTGAATTATGTCTCTCTGTCTCTGTGTATAACTGGTGTCTGTCTCTCTGATTCTGTGTTTAACTGAATTCTGTCTCTGTGTATAATCAGAGTATGTCTCTCTGTATCTTTGTATAACTAGATTATGTCACTCTGTCTCTGTGTATAACTTAAGTCTGTATCTCTGTCACTGTGTATAACTGGAGTGTGTCTCTCTGTCCCTTTGTATAACTTAAGTATGTCTTTCTGTCTCTGTGTATAACGGAAGTCTGTCTCTCTGTCTCTCTGTGTATAACTGGAGTGTGTCTCTCTGTCTCTCTGTATAACTGGAGTATGTCTCTCTTTCTCTGTGTATCACTGTAGTCTGTCCTTCTGTCTCTGTGTATAATTGTAGTCCGTTCTTCTGTCACTGTGTATAACTAGAGTCTGTCTCTCTGATTCTGTGTATAACTGAAGTCTGTCTCTGTCTCTGTGTATTACTGGAGTCTCAGAGTTTTTCGTATCAGACCTCCTCTCCACTGCAGATGTTTCAGTCTCTCACAGTGTCGCAGTCCATTTATTCCTTTAATAAGATGCTTAGAAAAAACAACATCAACAACAACAACAAGTACCTAATAAAAATATCCCATTAGTCAGCGGAGTTGGACGTTCTCTCTTTCTCTCTCTCTAATCGCTCACACAAACAGTCTCCGAAGCTGTCCCTTCCTCTCTCTCCATCTCCCCATAGGTCTGTGAGATGTCTCGTCAATCCTCATTGGCTGGTGATTCATTCCAGAGTTCCAAACCACACCCTCTTCACAGAGAAGCAGCCTGTTGCCATAGCAACCCCAGGGGTCAGGGTTCAGAGGCGTGTCTCAGCCCATGTGGGCGGTGACCTGTGAAGGCCCTCCCCCTGACTGGCTCCCTGCAAATCCCAGCGTCCGAGAGTCAAACAGGAAGTTGGCCTGCTGGCCTCCACTGAGCATGCCCAGACTTTCCGTCAGGGTTCCGCTGGGGGAGGAGCCGAGGAAAGGGTTCTGATTGGCCACAGGGGCACCAGAAGCCGCCATCTTGTCTGGGCTGGCTGCGTAACTGTAGAGACCGTAGTGGGGGGAATGGAGGTGGATACTACCGTAGCCATGGGGCGGAGTTTGCAGGTAGCCAATCTGAGAGGGGGGTAGGGACAATGAGCAGAATACTTTGCTGTCATAAGCTGACGGTCCTCGCGACGCAGGAAGTGGGAAGGGGGAAGGGGGGTTGCCGTAGCGATGGAGGGGGTGTGTCGGTCGGCTGCAGGTGTAGTCCAGGGGAGAAAGAGGGCACACCTGGAAAGGGGAGGAGGAGAGCAGGTGAGACGATCCTACTCCTCCATGCGGCCCCGGGACTCCTGCAGAGAGAAGACAGGGGGTTAGGGACACCAGTATCATTATAGACAGACAGACAGGGGGTTAGGGACACCAGTATCATTATAGACAGACAGACAGGGGGTTAGGGACACCAGTATCATTATAGACAGACAGACAGGGGGTTAGGGACACCAGTATCATTATAGACAGACAGACAGGGGGTTAGGGACACCAGTATCATTATAGACAGACAGACAGGGGGTTAGGGACACCAATATCATTACAGACAGACAGACAGACAGGGGGTTAGGGACACCAGTATCATTACAGACAGACAGACAGACAGACAGGGGGTTAGGGACACCAGTATCATTATAGACAGACAGACAGACAGGGGGTTAGGGACACCAGTATCATTACAGACAGACAGACAGACAGACAGGGGGTTAGGGACACCAGTATCATTACAGACAGACAGACAGACAGACAGGGGGTTAGGGACACCAGTATCATTACAGACAGACAGACAGGGGGTTAGGGACACCAGTATCATTATAGACAGACAGACAGACAGACAGGGGGTTAAGGACACCAGTATCATTATAGACAGACAGACAGACAGACAGGGGGTTAGGGACACCAGTATCATTATAGACAGACAGACAGACAGACAGACAGACAGGGGGTTAAGGACACCAGTATCATTATAGACAGACAGACAGACAGACAGGGGGTTAGGGACACCAGTATCATTATAGACAGACAGACAGACAGACAGGGGGTTAGGGACACCAGTATCATTACAGACAGACAGACAGACAGACAGACAGACAGACAGACAGACAGACAGACAGACAGACAGACAGACAGACAGACAGACAGACAGACAGACAGACAGACAGACAGGGGGTTAGGGACACCAGTATCATTACAGACAGACAGACAGACAGACAGGGGGTTAGGGACACCAGTATCATTACAGACAGACAGACAGACAGGGGGTTAGGGACACCAGTATCATTACAGACAGACAGACAGGGGGTTAGGGACACCAGTATCATTACAGACAGACAGACAGGGGGTTAGGGACACCAGTATCATTACAGACAGACAGACAGGGGGTTAGGGACACCAGTATCATTACAGACAGACAGACAGGGGGTTAGGGACACCAGTATCATTACAGACAGACAGACAGACAGGGGGTTAGGGACACCAGTATCATTACAGACAGACAGACAGGGGGTTAGGGACACCAGTATCATTATAGACAGACAGACAGACAGGGGGTTAGGGACACCAGTATCATTACAGACAGACAGACAGACAGGGGTTTAGGGACACCAGTATCATTACAGACAGACAGACAGACAGACAGACAGGGGGTTAGGGACACCAGTATCATTACAGACAGACAGACAGACAGACAGGGGGTTAGGGACACCAGTATCATTATAGACAGACAGACAGGGGGTTAGGGACACCAGTATCATTACAGACAGACAGACAGACAGACAGACAGGGGGTTAGGGACACCAGTATCATTACAGACAGACAGACAGACAGACAGGGGGTTAGGGACACCAGTATCATTACAGACAGACAGACAGGGGGTTAGGGACACCAGTATCATTATAGACAGACAGACAGACAGACAGGGGGTAAAGGACACCAGTATCATTATAGACAGACAGACAGACAGACAGGGGGTTAGGGACACCAGTATCATTATAGACAGACAGACAGACAGACAGGGGGTTAAGGACACCAGTATCATTATAGACAGACAGACAGACAGACAGGGGGTTAGGGACACCAGTATCATTATAGACAGACAGACAGACAGACAGGGGGTTAGGGACACCAGTATCATTACAGACAGACAGACAGACAGACAGACAGACAGACAGACAGACAGACAGACAGGGGGTTAGGGACACCAGTATCATTACAGACAGACAGACAGACAGACAGGGGGTTAGGGACACCAGTATCATTACAGACAGACAGACAGACAGGGGGTTAGGGACACCAGTATCATTACAGACAGACAGACAGGGGGTTAGGGACACCAGTATCATTATAGACAGACAGACAGACAGGGGGTTAGGGACACCAGTATCATTACAGACAGACAGACAGGGGGTTAGGGACACCAGTATCATTACAGACAGACAGACAGGGGGTTAGGGACACCAGTATCATTACAGACAGACAGACAGACAGGGGGTTAGGGACACCAGTATCATTACAGACAGACAGACAGGGGGTTAGGGACACCAGTATAATTATAGACAGACAGACAGACAGGGGGTTAGGGACACCAGTATCATTACAGACAGACAGACAGACAGGGGTTTAGGGACACCAGTATCATTACAGACAGACAGACAGACAGACAGACAGACAGACAGACAGACAGACAGGGGGTTAGGGACACCAGTATCATTACAGACAGACAGACAGACAGACAGGGGGTTAGGGACACCAGTATCATTATAGACAGACAGACAGGGGGTTAGGGACACCAGTATCATTACAGACAGACAGACAGACAGACAGGGGGTTAGGGACACCAGTATCATTACAGACAGACAGACAGGGGGTTAGGGACACCAGTATCATTATAGACAGACAGACAGACAGACAGGGGGTTAGGGACACCAGTATCATTACAGACAGGGGGTTAGGGACACCAGTATCATTATAGACAGACAGACAGACAGGGGGTTAGGGACACCAGTATCATTACAGACAGACAGACAGACAGACAGGGGGTTAGGGACACCAGTATCATTACAGACAGACAGACAGGGGGTTAGGGACACCAGTATCATTACAGACAGACAGACAGGGGGTTAGGGACACCAGTATCATTATAGACAGACAGACAGGGGGTTAGGGACACCAGTATCATTACAGACAGACAGACAGACAGGGGGTTAGGGACACCAGTATCATTACAGACAGACAGACAGACAGACAGACAGACAGACAGACAGACAGACAGACAGACAGACAGACAGACAGACAGGGGGTTAGGGACACCAGTATCATTACAGACAGACAGACAGACAGACAGACAGGGGGTTAGGAACACCAGTATCATTACAGACAGACAGACAGGGGGTTAGGGACACCAGTATCATTACAGACAGACAGACAGACAGGGGGTTAGGGACACCAGTATCATTACAGACAGACAGACAGGGGGTTAGGGACACCAGTATCATTACAGACAGACAGACAGGGGGTTAGGGACACCAGTATCATTATAGACAGACAGACAGGGGGTTAGGGACACCAGTATCATTACAGACAGACAGACAGACAGGGGGTTAGGGACACCAGTATCATTACAGACAGACAGACAGGGGGTTAGGGACACCAGTATCATTACAGACAGACAGACAGACAGACAGGGGGTTAGGGACACCAGTATCATTATAGACAGACAGACAGACAGACAGGGGGTTAGGGACACCAGTATCATTATAGACAGACAGACAGACAGGGGGTTAGGGACACCAGTATCATTATAGACAGACAGACAGACAGACAGGGGGTTAGGGACACCAGTATCATTACAGACAGACAGACAGACAGACAGGGGGTTAGGGACACCAGTATCTTTATAGACAGACAGACAGGGGGTTAGGGACACCAGTATCATTACAGACAGACAGACAGACAGACAGACAGGGGGTTAGGGACACCAGTATCATTACAGACAGACAGACAGACAGGGGGTTAGGGACACCAGTATCATTACAGACAGACAGACAGACAGACAGGGGGTTAGGGACACCAGTATCATTACAGACAGACAGACAGGGGGTTAGGGACACCAGTATCATTACAGACAGACAGACAGACAGGGGGTTAGGGACACCAGTATCATTACAGACAGACAGACAGACAGACAGGGGGTTAGGGATACCAGTATCATTATAGACAGACAGACAGGGGGTTAGGGACACCAGTATCATTACAGACAGACAGACAGGGGGTTAGGGACACCAGTATCATTATAGACAGACAGACAGACAGGGGGTTAGGGACACCAGTATCATTACAGACAGACAGACAGACAGACAGGGGGTTAGGGACACCAGTATCATTACAGACAGACAGACAGACAGACAGACAGGGGGTTAGGGACACCAGTATCATTACAGACAGACAGACAGACAGGGGGTTAGGGACACCAGTATCATTACAGACAGACAGACAGACAGACAGGGGGTTAGGGACACCAGTATCATTATAGACAGACAGACAGGGGGTTAGGGACACCAGTATCATTATAGACAGACAGACAGGGGGTTAGGGACACCAGTATCATTACAGACAGACAGACAGACAGACAGGGGGTTAGGGACACCAGTATCATTATAGACAGACAGACAGGGGGTTAGGGACACCAGTATCATTACAGACAGACAGACAGACAGGGGGTTAGGGACACCAGTATCATTACATACAGACAGACAGGGGGTTAGGGACACCAGTATCATTATAGAAAGACAGACAGACAGACAGGGGGTTAGGGACACCAGTATCATTATAGACGGACAGACAGGGGGTTAGGGACACCAGTATCATTACAGACAGACAGACAGACAGGGGGTTAGGGACACCAGTATCATTACAGACAGACAGACAGACAGGGGGTTAGGGACACCAGTATCATTACAGACAGACAGGGGGTTAGGGACACCAGTATCATTACAGACAGACAGACAGACAGACAGACAGGGGGTTAGGGACACCAGTATCATTATAGACAGACAGACAGGGGGTTAGGGACACCAGTATCATTACAGACAGACAGACAGACAGGCAGGGGGTTAAGGACACCAGTATCATTACAGACAGACAGACAGACAGGGGGTTAGGGACACCAGTATCATTATAGACAGACAGACAGGGGGTTAGGGACACCAGTATCATTACAGACAGACAGACAGGGGGTTAGGGACACCAGTATCATTATAGACAGACAGACAGGGGGTTAGGGACACCAGTATCATTACAGACAGACAGACAGACAGACAGACAGACAGACAGACAGACAGACAGACAGACAGACAGACAGACAGACAGACAGACAGACAGACAGGGGGTTAGGGACACCAGTGTCATTATAGACAGACAGACAGGGGGTTAGGGACACCAGTATCATTACAGACAGACAGACAGGGGGTTAGGGACACCAGTATCATTATAGACAGACAGACAGGGGGTTAGGGACACCAGTATCATTACAGACAGACAGACAGACAGACAGACAGGGGGTTAGGGACACCAGTATCATTACAGACAGACAGACAGACAGACAGACAGGGGGTTAGGGACACCAGTATCATTACAGACAGACAGACAGGGGGTTAGGGACACCAGTATCATTATAGACAGACAGACAGACAGGGGGTTAGGGACACCAGTATCATTACAGACAGACAGGGGGTTAGGGACACCAGTATCATTACAGACAGACAGACAGGGGGTTAGGGACACCAGTATCATTATAGACAGACAGACAGACAGACAGGGGGTTAGGAACACCAGTATCATTACAGACAGACAGACAGACAGGGGGTTAGGGACACCAGTATCATTACAGACAGACAGACAGGGGGTTAGGGACACCAGTATCATTACAGACAGACAGACAGGGGTTAGGGACACCAGTATCATTATAGACAGACAGACAGACAGGGGGTTAGGGACACCAGTATCATTACAGACAGACAGGGGGTTAGGGACACCAGTATCATTACAGACAGACAGACAGACAGGGGGTTAGGGACACCAGTATCATTACAGACAGACAGACAGGGGGTTAGGGACACCAGTATCATTACAGACAGACAGACAGGGGGTTAGGGACACCAGTATCATTACAGACAGACAGACAGACAGACAGGGGGTTAGGGACACCAGTATCATTACAGACAGACAGACAGACAGACAGGGGGTTAAGGACACCAGTATCATTACAGACAGACAGGGGGTTAGGGACACCAGTATCATTACAGACAGACAGACAGACAGGGGGTTAGGGACACCAGTATCATTATAGACAGACAGACAGACAGGGGGTTAGGGACACCAGTATCATTATAGACAGACAGACAGACAGGGGGTTAGGGACACCAGTATCATTATAGACAGACAGACAGACAGGGGGTTAGGGACACCAGTATCATTATAGACAGACAGACAGACAGGGGGTTAGGGACACCAGTATCATTACAGACAGACAGACAGACAGACAGACAGGGGGTTAAGGACACCAGTATCATTACAGACAGACAGACAGACAGACAGACAGACAGACAGACAGACAGACAGGGGGTTAAGGACACCAGTATCATTACAGACAGACAGACAGACAGACAGACAGGGGGTTAGTGAACAGTACCATCGTTGTAAAACATTAACTCAGAAAGTTGTAGTAACAATAACTTTACTAGCTTCTACTTCTAACAGAAACGGTTTCACCTTGTTTCATTCCAGGGATGTCTTCAAACGTCAGCGTTCTGAGAGAAGGACGCCAGAACCCATATGACTCTGCAAGAGCCTCCAGGCCCATCCTGCAACACACACACACACACACACACACACACACACAAACACACACACAAACACACACACGGTTAGATTAAACACAAACACACACACGGTTAGATTAAACACAAACACACACGCACATTCACAGAGTCAGATACACTTAATGGCCATAAGTATGTGGAAACCTGCTCTTTGAACTTCTCATTCCAAAACCCTGCTACCACCCCACCATACCTCACCCTGCTACCCCCCACCATACCTCACCCTGTAACCCCCCCACCATACCTCACCCTGTAACCCCCCCACCATACCTCACCCTGTAACCCCCCACCATACCTCACCCTGTAACCCCCCCACCATACCTCACCCTGTAACCCCCCACCATACCTCACCCTGCTACCCCACACCATACCTCACCCTGCTACCCCCCACCATACCTCACCCTGTAACCCCCCCACCATACCTCACCCTGTAACCCCCCACCATACCTCACCCTGTAACCCCCCCACCATACCTCACCCTGCTACCCCCACCATACCTCACCCTGCTACCCCCCACCATACCTCACCCTGTAACCCCCCACCATACCTCACCCTGTAACCCCCCCACCATACCTCACCCTGTAACCCCCCACCATACCTCACCCTGCTACCCCACACCATACCTCACCCTGCTACACCCCACCATACCTCACCCTGTAACCCCCCCACCATACCTCACCCTGTAACCCCCCCACCATACCTCACCCTGCTACCCCCCACCATACCTCACCCTGTAACCCCCCCACCATACCTCACCCTGTAACCCCCCCACCATACCTCACCCTGCTACCCCCCACCATACCTCACCCTGTAACCCCCCCACCATACCTCACCCTGCTACCCCCACCATACCTCACCCTGCTACCCCCCACCATAACTCACCCTGTAACCCCCCCACCATACCTCACCCTGCTGCCCCCCACCATACCTCACCCTGCTACCCCCCACCATACCTCACCCTGCTACCCCCACCATACCTCACCCTGCTACCACCCCACCATACCTCACCCTGCTACCCCCACCATACCTCACCCTGCTACCCCCACCATACCTCACCATGCTACCACCCCACCATACCTCACCCTGCTACCCCCCCACCATACCTCACCCTGCTACCACCCCACCATACCTCACCCTGCTACCACCCCACCATACCTCACCCTGCTACCACCCCACCATACCTCACACTGCTACCACCCCACCATACTTCACCCTGCTACCACCCCACCATACCTCACCCTGCTACCACCCCACCATACCTCACCCTGCTACACCCCACCATACCTCACCCTGCTACACCCCACCATTCCTAACCCTGCTACCCACCGCACCCTACCTAACCCTGCTACCCCCACCATACCTCACCCTGCTACACCCCCCATTCCTCACCCTGCTACCCCCACCATTCCTCACCCTGCTACCCCCACCATACCTCACCCTGCTACCTCCACCATACCTCACCCTGCTACCCCCACCATTCCTCACCCTGCTACCCCCACCATACCTCACCCTGCTACCCCCACCATACCTCACCCTGCCCCCCCCCCCCCCCCCCCCACCATACTGTAACTTGCTACCCCCCCCCACTATACCGCAACATGGTACCCCCAAACATACCTCACCCTGCTACCCCTCCACCAAACCTCACCCTGTAATACCACACCATACATCACCCTGCTACCCTCCCACCATACCTCAACCTGCTACCCCCACCATTCCTCACCCTGCTACCCCCACCATACCTCACCCTGCTACCACCCCACCATACCTCACCCTGCTACCCCCACCATTCCTCACCCTGCTACCCCCACCATTCCTCACCCTGCTACCCCCACCATACCTCACCCTGCTACCACCCCACCATACCTCACCCTGCTACCCCCCACCATACCTCACCCTGCTACCACCCACCATATCTCACCCTGCTACCCCCACCATACCTCACCCTGCTACCCCCCCACCATACTTCACCCTGCTACCCCCCACCATACCTCACCCTGCTACCACCTCACCATACCTCACCCTGCTACCCCCCCACCATACTTCACCCTGCTACCCCCCACCATACCTCACCCTGCTACCCCCACCATACCTCACCCTGTAACCCCCCCACCATACCTCACCCTGCTACCCCCACCATACCTCACCCTGCCACACCCCACCATACCTCACCATGCTACCCCGTCCACCATACCTCACCATGCTACCCCGTCCACCATACCTCACCCTAGTACCCCCAACCATACCTCACCCTGCAACCCTGTCCCCCCCAAATTATATCACACTGCTACCACCCCACCATACCTCACCCTGCTACCACCCCACCATACCTCACCCTGCTACACCCCACCATACCTCACCCTGCTACCCCCACCATAACTCACCATGCAACCCCCACCATACCTCACCCTGCTACCCCCACCATACCTCACCCTGCTACCCCCACCATACCTCACCCTGCTACCCCCCACCATACCTCACCCTGCTACCCCCCACCATACCTCACCCTGCTACCCCCCACCATACCTCACCCTGCTACCCCCCCACCATACCTCACCCTGCTACCCCCCACCATACCTCACCCTGCTACCCCCCACCATACCTCACCATGCTACCCCGTCCACCATACCTCACCCTAGTACCCCCAACCATACCTCACCCTGCAACCCTGTCCCCCCCAAATTATATCACACTGCTACCACCCCACCATACCTCACCCTGCTACCACCCCACCATACCTCACCCTGCTACCACCCCACCATACCTCACCCTGCTACCCCCCCACCATACCTCACCCTGTAACCCCCCCACCATACCTCACCCTGCTACCCCCACCATACCTCACCCTGCTACCCCCACGATACCTCACCCTGCTACCACCCCACCATACCTCACCATGCTACCCCCACCATACCTCACCCTGCTACACCCCACCATACCTCACCCTGCTACACCCCACCATACCTCACCCTGCTACACCCCACCATACCTCACCATGCTACCCCCACCATACCTCACCCTGCTACCCCCACCATACCTCACCCTACTACCCCCACCATACCTCACCCTGCTACCCACCCCACCATACCTCACCCTGCTTCCCCCACCATTGCTTACCCTGCTACCCCCACCATACCTCACCCTGCTACCCCCACCATACCTCACCCTGCTACCCCCACCATTCCTCACCCTGCTACCCCCACCATACCTCACCCTGCTACCCCCACCATACCTCACCCTGCTACCCCACCATACCTCACCCTGCTACCTCCCCACTATACCTCAACATGGTACCCCCAAACATACCTCACCCTGCTACCCCCCCACCAAACCTCACCCTGTAAAACCACACCATTCCTCACCCTGCTACCCTGTCTCCCCACCATACCTCACCCTGCTACCACCCCACCATACCTCACCCAGCTATCCCCCCACCATACCTCACCCTGCTACCCCCCCACCAAACCTCACCCTGTAAAACCACACCATTCCTCACCCTGCTACCCTGTCTCCCCACCATACCTCACCCTGCTACCACCCCACCATACCTCACCCAGCTATCCTCCCACCATACCTCACCTGCTATCCCCCCACCATACATCACCCTGCTACCCTCCCACCATCCCTCACCCTGCTACCCCCACCATCCCTCACCGTGCTATCCCCCCATCATACATCACCATGCTACCCCCACCATACCTCACCCTGATACCCCCACCATACAGTGGGGGAAAAAAGTATTTAGTCAGCCACCAATTGTGCAAGTTCTCCCACTTAAAAAGATGAGAGAGGCCTGTAATTTTCATCATAGGTAGACGTCAACTATGACAGACAAAATGAGGGGAAAAAAATCCAGAAAATCACATTGTATGATTTTCTATGGGGTTGAGATCTGGAGACTGGCTAGGCCACTCCAGGACCTTGAAATGCTTCTTACGAAGCCACTCCTTCGTTGCCCGGGCGGTGTGTTTGGGATCATTGTCATGATGAAAGACCCAGCCACGTTTCATCTTCAATGCCCTTGCTGATGAAAGGAGGTTTTCACTCAAAATCTCACGATACATGGCCCCATTCATTCTTTCCTTTACACGGATCAGTCGTCCTGGTCCCTTTGCAGAAAAACAGCCCCAAAGCATGATGTTTCCACCCCCATGCTTCACAGTAGGTATGGTGTTCTTTGGATGCAACTCAGCATTCTTTGTCCTCCAAACACGACGAGTTGAGTTTTTACCAAAAAGTTATATTTTGGTTTCATCTGACCATATGATATTCTCCCAATCCTCTTCTGGATCATCCAAATGCACTCTAGCAAACTTCAGACGGGCCTGGACATGTACTGGTTTAAGCAGGGGGACACGTCTGGCACTGCAGGATTTGAGTCCCTGGCGGCGTAGTGTGTTACTGATGGTAGGCTTTGTTACTTTGGTCCCAGCTCTCTGCAGGTCATTCACTAGGTCCCCCTGTGTGGTTCTGGGATTTTTGCTCACCGTTCTTGTGATCATTTTGACCCCACGGGGTGAGATCTTGCGTGGAGCCCCAGATCGAGGGAGATTATCAGTGGTCTTGTATGTCTTCCATTTCCTAATAATTGCTCCCACAGTTGATTTCTTCAAACCAAGCTGCTTACCTATTGCAGATTCAGTCTTCCCAGCCTGGTGCAGGTCTACAATTTTGTTTCTGGTGTCCTTTGACAGCTCTTTGGTCTTGGCCATAGTGGAGTTTGGAGTGTGACTGTTTGAGGTTGTGGACAGGTGTCTTTTATACTGATAACAAGTTCAAACAGGTGCCATTAATACAGGTAACGAGTGGAGGACAGATGAGCCTCTTAAAGAAGAAGTTACAGGTCTGTGAGAGCCAGAAATCTTGCTTGTTTGTAGGTGACCAAATACTTATTTTCCACCATAATTTGCAAATAAATTCATTAAAAATCCTACAATGTTATTTTCTGGATTTTTTTTCCTCAATTTGTCTGTCATAGTTGACGTGTACCTATGATGAAAATTACAGGCCTCTCTCATCTTTTTAAGTGGGAGAACTTGCACAATTGGTGGCTGACTAAATACTTTTTTTCCCCACTGTACATCACCCTGCTACCCCCACCATACCTCACCCTGATACCCCCACCATACCTCACCCTGCTACCCCCACCATACCTCACCCTGCTACCCCGTCCCCCCACCAGCGAGCAGTGTGTCAAGAAGCTGTGTGGCTTGGCAGGTCATGTTTCGGAGGATGCATTGCTCTTGACCTTCGCCTCTCCCGAGTCTGTTGGGGAGTTGCAGCGATGAGACAAGATTGTAAATACCAATTGGATATCACGAAATTGGGGAGAAAAAGGGGGTCATGTTTAATTTTTTTTTAAACTGCATTCATTTTGTTTGTAGACATCTTTCACCATACAACCATTGATCCAAAATATAGGTTTACTGTGAAATATAATGAGAACATTGGTTTAATAACCAAAACACAACATAATGATATCTTCTCAATTTAGTAATTGTAACAACCAGTTAAGCCAAAAAATGTAAGATACATGTTTAAAAAATTGCCATTTGAATGTAGTATGCAGTACATTACACTGTTTACACATTAGGTGATACATTACCCATTAAAATTCACTGAACATCACATTTCTATAATTTTTATTCCATGTCTGATCAAATGTGTGATCATTGAAGAGATTTTTTTCACAATGTCATCAAATTAAATGAATGACAGAAACATAATATTTATCAGACGCTAGTTTGCATCAAGCCTGTCTTGAACATTTGGTCATAGGTTCTCATCAAAATCCCAGTAAATATCCTCATTGTTTATGCATCTGGGGTAAAATCTTTTGGCAAATCCAAGCCTGACATAGATCTGGTTTGAAATCATGACATGGCCAGAGGAGGAGGTATACTCATAGGGATGGCAATTTTCCAGTATTTTATTTTCCAGTATTTTATTGTACTTATGTATTTCAATGGTCCTGTACGTGGCTCAGTTCATAAGAGAATGGAACTAGCAACACAGGAGTTATGGGTTCGATTCCCACTGCGGTCACATACCAAAATGTGTGGACTGATGAAAGTGTCTGCTACGTAAATTGCATATACAGTGCATTCGGGAAGTATTCAGACCCCTTTACTTTTTCCACATTGTTACGTTATAGCCTTTTTCTAAAATGGATTTTAAAAATTAAAAATCACTCACAATACCCCATAATGACAAAGCAAAATCCGTTTTTTTGAAATTTTTGCATATGTATTCCAAATAAAAAACAGAAAAACTCTTGGCATTCTCTGAACCTGCTTCATGAGGTAGTCACCTGGAATGCATTTCAATTAACAGGTGCGCCTTGTTAAAAGTTCATTTGTGGAATTTCTTTCCTTCTTGATTAGTTTGAGCCAATCAGTTGTGTTGTGACAAGTTAGATACAGAAGATAGCCCTATTTGGTAAAAGACCAAGTCAATATTATGTCAAGAACAGCTCAAATAAGCAAAGAGAAATGACAGTCCATCATTACTTTAAGATATGAAGGTCAGTCAATCTGGAAAATGTCAAGAACTTTGAACGTTTCTTCAAGTGCAGTCGCAGGGGACTGTGTGAATCAGGCCTTCGTGGTCTACTTGCTGCAAAGAAACAACTACTAAAGGACACCAATAATAAGAAGAGACTTGCTTGGGCCAAGAAACACGAGCAATGGACATTAGACCGGTGGAAATCTGTCCTTTGGTCTGATGAGTCCAAATTTGAGATTTTTGGTTACAACCGCCGTGTCTTTGTGAGACGCAGAGTAGGTGAACGGATGATCTCCGCATGTGTGGTTCCCAACGTGAAGCATGGAGGAGGAGGTGTGATGGTGCTTTGCTGGTGACACTGTCTGTGATTTATTTAGAATTAAAAGAATTCACTTAACCAGCATGGCTACCACAGCATTCTGCAGCAATATGCCATCCCATCTGTTTTGGGCTTAGTGGGACTATCATTTGTTTTTCAACAGGACAATGACCCAACACACCTCCAGGCTGTTGGTAGAGCATGGCGCTTGCAACGCCAGGGTTGTGGGTTCGATTCCCACGGGGGGCCAGTATGAAAAATGTATGCACTCACTAACTGTAAGTCGCTCTGGATAAGAGCGTCTGCTAAATGACTAAAATGTTCAAATGTTATCAAGGAGAGTGATGGAGTGCTGCATCAGGTGACCTGGCCTCCACAATCCCCCGACCTCAACCCAACTGAGATGGTTTGGGATGAGTTGGACGGCAGAGTGAAGGAAAAGCAGCCAACAAGTGCTCAGCATATGTGGGAACTCCTTCAAGACTGTTGGAAAAGCATTTCAGGTGAAGCTGGTTGAGAGAATGCCAAGAGTGTGCAAAGCTGTCGTCAAGGCAAAGGGTGGCTATTTGAAGAATATTTTGATTTGTTTAACACTTTTTTGGTTACTACATGATTCCATAGGTGTTATTTATTTCTACAATGTAGAAAATAGTACAAATAAAGAAAAACCCTTGAATGAGTAGGTGTGTCCAAACTTTTGACTGGTAGTGTATATACACACACATCCCAGTGCAACTCACCGGTTTCTTCCAGAGTCTCTGAAGCCTTTAGCAAATGGGTTCCTGTCAATCTTCAGCCTGGTGATCTGAACACAATACAACTATAAACAATAACATCTAAACACAACAATGCATTAACCATAACATCGCACCGTCAGAATTTCTCAAACATCAGTAAAAAATAAAAAATAAACGTTCCATAAAGGTTAGATTTGGGATTGATCTTTACATCTCCTGATTGATTCATTGATAAACTACTGATGTTGTTGGTGTTATTTCATAGATGATGTTGTTGGTGTTATTTCAGGGATGATGTTGTTGGTGTTATTTCATAGATGATGTTGGTGTTATTTCATGGATGATGTTGTTGGTGTTATTTCATGGATGATGTTGTTGGTGTTATTTCATGGATGATGTTGTTGGTGTTATTTCATAGATGATGATGTTGGTGTTGTTTTATGGATGATGTTGTTGGTGTTATTTCATGGATGATGTTGTTGGTGTTATTTCATAGATGTTGTTGGTGTTATTTCATAGATGATGTTCTTGGTGTTATTTCATAGATGTTGGTGTTATTTCATAGATGTTGGTGTTATTTCATAGATGTTGGTGTTATTTCATAGATGATGTTGTTGGTGTTATTTCATGGATGATGTTGTTGGTGTTATTTCATAGATGATGTTGTTGGTGTTGTTTTATGGATGATGTTGTTGGTGTTATTTCATAGATGATGTTGTTGGTGTTATTTCATAGATGATGTTGGTGGTGTTATTTCATAGATGATGTTGTTGGTGTTATTTCATGGATGATGTTGTTGGTGTTATTTCATAGATGATGTTGGTGGTGTTATTTCATAGATGATGTTGTTGGTGTTATTTCATGGATGATGTTGTTGGTGTTGTTTTATGGATGATGTTGTTGGTGTTATTTCATAGATGATGATGTTGGTGTTATTTCATAGATGATGTTGTTGGTGTTATTTCATAGATTATGTTGTTGGTGTTATTACATAGATGATGTTGGTGGTGTTATTTCAAAGATTATGTTGTTGGTGTTATTTCACAACAACAAGAGTTGTTATACAGCAATTAGCCAGAAAGTTATGGTCTGAGTTTGTATGTGTTTGTGTGTGTGTGTGTGTTTTGTGTGTGGTCAGCAAGGTTTGTGTGGGTATGATCGGTGTCCAGTTGGAGTTTTATAGGTGTCGCCACTCCACTCAAACATTAAACATCATTCAGTAAAAATAGAACCACCAGTAGAGACAAGTAGAGGCCAGTAGATACCATTAGAGATCAGCAGAGCATAGTAGAGGCCAGTAGATACCATTAGAGATCAGTAGAGACAAGTAGAGGCCAGTAGATACCATTAGAGATCAGCAGAGCATAGTAGAGGCCAGTAGATACCATTAGAGATCAGTAGAGACAAGTAGAGGCCAGTAGATACCATTAGAGATCAGCAGAGACAAGTAGAGGCTAGTAGATACCATTAGAGATCAGTTGAGACCAGTAGATACCATTAGAGATAAGTAGAGACCCTTAGATACCATTGGAGATCAGTATAATATAATAATAATAATATACCATTTAGCAGACACTTTTATCCAAAGCAACTTACAGTCATGTGTGCATACATTTTTACGTATGGGTGGTCCCGGGGATCGAACCCACTACCCTGGCGTTACAAGCGCCATGCTCTACCAATTGAGCTACAGAGGACCAGTAGAATATAGTAGAGACCAGTAGATACCATTAGAGATCAGCAGAGAATAGTAGAGGCCAATAGATACCATTAAAGATCAGTAGAGAATAGTAGAGGCCAGTAGATACCATTAGAAATCAGTAGGGAATAGCAGAGTCAAGTAGATACCATTAGAGATCAGTTGAGAATAGTAGAGGCAAGTAGATACCATTAGAAATCAGTAGAGACCAGTAGATACCATTAGAGATCAGTAGAGAATAGTAGAGGCAAGTAGATACCATTAGAAATCAGTAGGGAATAGCAGAGTCAATTAGATACCATTAGAGATCAGTTGACAATAGTAGAGGCCAGCAGATACCATTAGAGATCGGTAGAGAATAGTAGGGTCCAGTAGATGCCATTAGAGATCAACAGAGAACAGTAGAGGCCAGTAGATGCCATTAGAGATCAGCAGAGAATAGTAGAGGACAGTAGATATCATTAGAGTTCAGCAGAGACAAGTAGAGGCCAGTAGAGTTCAGTAGAGAATAGTAGAAGCCAGTAGATACCATTAGAGTTCAGTAGATATTGGTAGAGGCCAGAAGATACCATTAGAGTTCAGCAGAGACAAGTAGAGGCTAGTAGATACCATTAGAGATCAGTAGAGACCAGTAGATACCATTAAAGATCAGTAGATACTAGTAGAGACCAGTAGATACCATTAGAGATCAGTAGAGACCAGTAGATACCCTTAAAGATTGGTAGAGAATAGTAGAGACCAGTATAGACCATTAGAGATCAGTAGACACCAGTAGATACCATTAAAGATCAGTAGATACTAGTAGAGACCAGTAGATACCATTAGAGAGCAGTAGAGACCAGTAGATACCATTAGAGATCAGTAAAGAATAGTAGAGACCAGTAGATACCATTAGAGATCAGTAAAGAATAGTAGAGACCAGTAGATACCATTAGAGAATAGTAGAGACCAGTAGATACCATTAGAGATCAGTAGAGCCCATTAGATGCCATTGGAGATCAGTAGAATATAGTAGAGACCAGTAGATACCATTAGAGATCAGCAGAGAATAGTAGAGGCCAATAAATAACATTAAAGCTCAGTAGAGTATAGTAGAGGCCAGTAGATACCATTAGAGATCAGTAGGGGCCAGTAGATACCATTAGCGATCAGTAGAGAATAGTAGAGGCCAGTAGATACCATTAGAGATCAGTAGAGAATAGTAGTGGCCAGTAGATACCATTAGAGATCAATATAGAATAGTAGAGGCCAGTAGATACCATTAAAGCTCAGTAGAGTATAGTAGAGGCCAGTAGATACCATTAGAGATCAGTAGGGGCCAGTAGACACCATTAGCGATCAGTAGAGAATAGTAGTGGCCAGTAGATACCATTAGAGATCAATATAGAATAGTAGAGGCCAGTAGAAACGAGTAAAGACCAGTGGAGACTATTAGTGTCCAGCTGAGTCCAGAATAGTCCAGTAGAATCCAATAAAGTAAACTAGAGACCAGTAGAAACCAATTCAAAACAGTAGAGACAGGCTCTTTCTCAATTACCCTCTCCTCAACTCCTCTTCTTCATCTGAAAGGCTGCTGCTCAACTGATTGGCTAGAATCCAGGGCTGTGATTGGTCAGAATGCGGTGGTGGTTAAGTTCTGGTCAGGTCTACTTCCTGGTCCATCTTCTGGTGGACAAAATGTTCGCTGTGTGTTCTGAGCTGAGTCAGCCTTGTTCCACACTGCCCCTAACAACCTTATAACTCTCTAGATCCCTCACTCACTCTCTCTCTCTCACTCATTCTCTCTCCCTCTCTCTCTTTTTTCTCTCTCCACTCTCTCTCTTTCTTTTTTCTCTCTCTCCTCCACCAAGGGGGATGAAGTCCAGCCTGTCGTTAAAGGGTAGGTAGCGTAAACATAACCACATGTAGCACATGGATTTGCATTAGTATACACATCAAAAGTCCTAATGCAGAGTTACACCTCACTTTTCAATTTTTCAAGTTATTACATAAAACCGATCAGAGTTCCGAAGAATGTCGAAGTCATGTTGGGAAAAATATTTCCGGGAGGTGATGTAAAATGGAGGACTCTGCAAGCCAGCCTATTCCCTATAATGTAAACGCCAACAGAAATAACTTTAAATGTATAACTTAAAATTAAACCAAATTGTTTGCACTCAGCAAACTTACAAGCAAATGAATGTATTATTTCAAAAAAACTTCCAAGTTTTCTAGCCAAATAGTCTGTTAACGTTAGCCCTACTAGCCTGCTAACGTTACGTTAGCACTGACTGAGTCAGCCAGTTGCTATCAACACCTAGCTTACAGCTACATTAAAGTACGCCAAAGTTTTTGAAATACATAATGCCATCTAACCAGTTATCAAATAATGTTAGCTTTATGTAGTTATCTTAGCCAGTAAGCTAGCCAGCAAGCTAATGTTAGCTGTTTAGCCAACTAGCTATTAGCCTAGCCAGCCTAGCCAACCACCATGGTTACAGTCAGCAAGCTAGAGCCCAACTACTGGAGACCAGCTAGAACACAACTAACACAGCTAAACATAACCACAGATCAAAAGCAAAAAGAGAGCAGAGACTTACAGATTGATGGCTGGGGCCCATCCGATGGTAAAACTTTTAAAAGACTGCAGGCTGAGTTAGCTACCAAAGCGAGGAGGAGTTGGGCGCTTCACCGGCCAATGGAGAGTCAGGGAAATCCCAAATAGATAAACTCCAGATGACCGTCAGCTAGCGCGCTAGCACTAAGCCAAGGTGGAAAAAGTTACAAAACTCCCTTAGCTTACTTCACAGAGAACATGCCGAAAAGTTGACAAAACAAAAAGGACAACAGACGAGGTACTACAAAATTAGAGCAAGTAGGTATGATCTTCTCTTTCATTTTGAGCCCACGGGAAGAAGGCACCAGAGCCTGCTGTGCTAACGGGTTCCCACTAGATAACACAGCCACAAACTCTGTGAAGAGCACGCTGCACATGCCCCAGCTGCTTCCTGTTTACATCACACTTCCTGTGATTGGTGGATTGTAGCTCACCACCACCAACCCTTGGTCTGGAATGTAATTACATGCTGGCATGGCTAGTGGCTAACGTTAGCCAGCTTGAGCTAGCATATGAACTCGGTAGCACAGAGTAGATCCTCCATATGAGGTTGAGAAACCGTGCATTGTGGGTAGTTTAGAAGTTATCGGGAAATAAGTTTATAAATATGTCATATCCCCGAAACATAACTGTGTTTGTAGTTACAGGAAATCAGATAGTGACTACAACTAAGTTACCAAGTCTTTGACCACACTGTGTTGTTACATTGGTGAGTAACAACTCATGTTTCCTACCCTTTCACTCTAATACTCTCTACAGTCAGAGCTCTCCTGCCTTTACTGCGTTCTGAACTGGATGGTGAGAAAAGGTTAGTTTATGGTTTTCTGTTCGTTCTCGTAGGGTTGTCTGAATGTTGTTTGAATGTTGTGTGAATGTTGTGTAAATGTTGTGTGGATGTTACCTGTTGGTTCTGGTTTGGGTGTGTGAATGTTCTATGGGTTTTATGGAAAGGTTAGCTATTGGTTGTAGTAGGCAGTGACGGTGGTGTAGTGGTTAGTGTACGTATGGTTGTCTGCAGGTTCTGGTATGTTTGTGTGAATGTTGTTTAAACATTATATGGGGCGGCAGGTAGCTTAGTGGGTAAGAGCGTTGTGCCAGTAACCGAAAGGTCGCTGGTTCTAATCCCCGAGCCGACTAGGTGAAAAATCTGTCGATGTGCCCTTGAGCAAGGCACTTAACCCTGATTGCTCCTGTAAGTTGCTCTGGATAAGAGCGTCTGCTAAAATGACTAAAAATGTTTTTTTTTTAATATATATGAATGTTACCTGTTGGTTCTGGTATGCGGTGACAGTGGTGAAGACGGTCTCTGGGAAGCTGAGCGTTCTGGTTCCGTCTCCCTGGGGAACGGGTCTAACAGGAGACAGCTCCTCACCACGCTCCTTATGGATCACATGCACACGGGGCTGGTACTTATGCATGGAGTGGAGGATGATCTGAACACACGGTTAGGGCACCATTAGACTGCAGCAAAATTACCCACCAATGGAAAGACCTGCTATTCTCCCACACCGTAAAGCACACAGGCATGCACACACACTCATGCAGGCCCGCATGTACACACACACACACACACACACACACATACACACACACACTACACACACACACAAACACACACACACACACATACACACACACACTACACACACACACAAACACACACTGTTGCCTTTGAACGGCCAAACACATTTTGTCCAGCCTGAGGGCTTAAGTCTGTTTAACATCAAACAATGATTCTGAAAATATTAAAATTAAACTAAACTAAACTTCCAGCCTGGTCTTATAGACTAAAAGTAACATAGTGAAAGTAAGTCCGTGAAATTCAAATTAGTTTGATATGTTACGTTTGGTACGGTTACATAAGACAGAAGGTCACTTAAGGCAAAAATGAAAGTAGGGTGGTTGGTCGGGGTGGACGGGTAGGCGTCTAGCAACCCAAAGGACATTTTAGCTAATTAGCAACTTTGCAACTACTTACTCCTTTTAGCTCCTTTGCAACTACTTAGCATGTTAGCTAACCCTTCCCCAAACCCTAACCTTAACGCTTTAGCATAAATCCTAACACTAACCTTAACCTTGACCCCTAACCCTAACCCCTAGCCTAGTTAATGTTAGCCACCTAGCTAACGTTAGCGTTAGCCACTTAGCTAACGTTAGCCACAACAAATTGGAATTCGTAACATATCATACATTTTGAAAATTCGTAACATATTGTATGAATTGCAATTATAACATATCATATGAAATGGAGGATGGATATCCACAAATTGATACATACCAAACATATCATACTAATTGGAGGTTGAAACTTTTGGGGAAAATATGATCTATTTCCTTCCTCTGAAAGCAACCCAGATATGATCTCAATAAGCAGCATCCTTTTACTCTGAATATTTACCACAGACCACTGACCTCTGACCTCTGTCCTTTGATCAACTACAACCTTTATTATACAGTAAACATAATAATAATAAACATCTGATAAAATATTAGATTTCAAGCAGAATTTATTATTTCATTGATATCCCCTCTCTCAAGTTTCTCTGGTTTAAACACACTTTATTTTACTTTATTTAATTTTACAGGTTTAAAGACACTGTATTTTACAGTAGAATTTAAAATATTATAGGCTCATCAATCAATCAATCAATGAACTTAAATATATCCATCCATCCCTCAATTTAGAGAATTATGCCTAATAATACAGAGATAATAATGTTTAGTGTTGGTGATATATATATATATATATATATATATATATATATATATATATATATATATATATATATATATATATGCAGTATACAATATTGATAATATATAGGTAGTGTTGTCTAGGTAACCTACATGTCCCTGGTCATCCAGCTCATTATTGGTCAGTTTGAGTTTGTCGAAGCTGATCACCTGACGCATCCACGTCTCACCGGAAGCCAGCGAGTCCGGGTGGATGTACACACGCGGCGGCACCGGGGAGTCCGCGTTTCCCGCAACCATCCACTTGGAGCTGTGGTACACGTACCTGCACACACACACACACACACACACAGGGAGAGAGAATAACGTCAAAAATGTGTTTTTTGTACCTGTTATTGTAACATTTGTTAGTTGACCTTCAGGCCCGGGAGGTTAGGAGGGAGGTTAGGAGGTCAGCTGTCCAAAAGGCGTTCATCCTCACAAACGGCACCGGGACACAACCATCTCTGACTCTGACTGATCAACAGACAGACCAACCGCCATTTGTCCGGCTCCAGCGAAGCAAACGATTTGACCAAAACCTTAAACCTCGCGGGTTTATACTATATCAAATATAGCCTACCAAGTCACCTCCATATACTGTACCAATACACCTGTTTTGTCCATGTGTTACAGCGAACAACGGAAGTGTGTCTCCTTTCTTAGTCATTTATACTTTGATCAAAACAATAGAAATAGCCTGTAGCCGCGGTAAGCCTACAGCATACAGGCCTACATCATTTATATATACTATAATACATTATTAGTAAGTTATTTTGTATTAATCCTCACCTGTATCTTTTGTTGTCCACGGGGATGATGTCCATGGCGATGTAATACTGCTGGTGGGGGTCCAGACCAGAGATCTTCACACGCATAGCGGGAAACATCCGCCTGCATCCGGAAAAGAGAGACGTCAATGTCAGACATGAAATATAGTTACATAAATACATCATATATGTATGCAACATAGTCACTTAGTCATATTTACAATCGCTGACATTAGGATTTATCGTGCCATGAAATATACGCATTTCTCACAGATTGATATATCAGCTCATTAGCCTAATATATGATTCTGCTTAGCCGAGGCGGGCCCTGTCAGAAAATACAAATCATACATGACCCGTAGGCTACGATAGAAGTTTCTAAATTATGCTTTAATTAACATTATAATAAACAATAATTTAAAACGTTATTATTATTATTATTATTATTATTATTATTATTATTATTATTATTATTATTATTATTAGTCCAAGCTCCATGTTTTTTATTTTATGTTTTACAATGCTGCTACAAAACAATGTTTACGGTATTTCCTTTAATTAAACTTTGAGCTTCTTAAAATTAATAGTCCGATGAATAAAAAATAACAGGCCTAACCCATTTTCATCCCAGCAGAACGTTTATCCTTTTAACTTCGAGAAGAAGACGTGTTATTCGTTCGATCCTCTTCTTTTTTCTTTTTTCTTTAATCTGTCTATGTAATATAATGTGTGGTAATGTTAATAATGTGTTAATGTGACGTGTGTTGTGTTTTCTCCCACCTGCCGGCCTTGGTGATGATCATCTCGGTACCAATCTCGTGAAACCGTTTCCACAGTTCGGAGCCCTGCAGGTCCACGCGCATCTCCTCTCCGGGAACCGTTACTGTTACCGGCGGCGTGCGCTGGGCCCGGGCCTCGGGGCGCGGGCTAACCAACCCCACGTCACAACTCTCCGCTACGGGAAGACAGTCACCAGCATGCTAATCATGTTTTAATGTAGTAATACCATTGGTACAGTAGGCTACTAATAATCTAGTGACTGTAGGCCTAACTTACAGTTAGTGTGTGTGTGTGTGTGTGTGTGTGTGTGTGTGTGTGTGTGTGTGTGTGTGTGTGTGTGTGTGTGTGTGGTGTGTGTGTGTGTGTGTGTGTGTGTGTGTGTGTGTGTGTGTGTGTGTGTGTGTGTGTGTGTGTGTGTGTGTGTCATTGCCCCATCAGTTATAATAATCATGACTCTCTAAACAGTTCGTCGCCAAATGGGCCGTGTCTGTTCCGGTCTGTTCCTGCCTGTTCCGCTCCTCGAGAGACACAAGGCCTGACCAGACCTGACCAGAGCAGGCCAGACCTGACCAGAGCAGGCCAGACCTGACCAGAGCAGGCCAGACCTGACCATACCTGACCAGAGCAGGCCAGACCTGACCAGAGCAGGCCAGACCTGACCATACCTGACCAGAGCAGGCCAGACCTGACCAGAGCAGACCAGAGCAGGCCAGACCTGACCAGACCTAACCAGAGCAGGCCAGACCTGACCAGAGCAGGCCAGACCTGACCAGACCTGACCAGAGCAGGCCAGACCTGACCAGACCTAACCAGAGCAGGCCAGAGCAGGCTGGTACATTTGTGTTGCTGTCAGAATAGGTGTTCAGGCCACGACAGGACAGGCCTAAACAACTCTACTCACTGTCATGTTATTAGCGTTACTGTCATAATGGGCGGCAGCTAGCTTAGTGGTTAAGAGCGTTGTGCCAGTAACCGAAAGGTCGCTGGTTCTAATCCCCCAGCCGACTAGGTGAAAAATATGTCAATGTGCCCTTGAGCAAGGCACCTAACCCTAATTGCTCTGGATAAGAGAGTCTGCTAAATGACTTAAATGTAATATTAATTATATTACGACAATGTTAGCTTTACTGTATCACGGTGATGTCCAAAAAAAGTCACATCCTTGGATTGACAATAAAGTTCTAGTCTATTCTATTCGGACCATAGCATAACTGTCATGTTATCATCTATGCATTACAACTATAATGTCATATCACATTTTATTTGCCAAATGCTTACTTACAAGCACTTAACCAACAACGCAGTTTTAAGAAAACAAGTTTTAAGTAAAAAATAGAAAAGTAATAAATAAAAAATAACAAATAATGAAAGTGTTGCTGTCATCTGTTAAGTACAGAGCAGCACCCAGGCCTAAACATCCATTAGGTCAAATCATCCATGTCCCAAATTATCACCAATAAAAACAACTCTCGATACAGGAGCAAAAATGTTGTATTATTTTACAATTGAACAGTTTGTTGTTTGTGTACTTTTAACGGGTGTGTAAACCCCGTTCATATAATGGATCGGTTCTGGGGCCATTTTCCTGCGGGAATGGTTGCGCGCTAATTGGAATGTTTATGATTGTAACAAGACTCATAAAGCGGCCTATTAGTCACGCGCATAGCCGTTCTATTTACTAGACCAATAACCGGATATTATATCACATCTCTACAGTAGAGCAGCGACTATAATCATCACATCATTCATGTTTTAATCATTATTTTACAGATATAACATTTTATTTATTTAGGCTAATGTTTCAAATACTGTGAGTTTCTGAACTAGGCCTGTAGGTTGGATAGGCCCAAACTCTGTGCTAAAGTTTGAGCTTTTAAAAAAAATATAATTGTAGGCCTGTTCAAGTTTATACTACATGAATTACACAATTAAGCCTATGTATTGTTGTAGTTATTAGGCTATTGTTATATCTATATATCTATATATCTATATCTCTCTATATATATAGCATACTTGGTTGTTGAAGGTTAATATTTTATTTTGTTTAATTAATGCTTTATTTCATTCATGTAGGCCTTAATTTAGTTATTGTCAAGAATTAGGTTATTGTAAATAAGGATTTGTTATTAACTGACTTGCCTAGTTAAATCAATATATTTTTTAAACGATCTGTATACAGCTACAGTTGGTTTCTCTTGACTAGGCTACAATGTGAAGGAGTTTAGGCTGAGTGTGAGTGTTTTAGTTGTGTATGTAGGGTGTGTAGCCTAGTATGATAGAGTCTCGGAGTGGCCGTTTCGGTAATTTAACTCTTCTCCGGTGCCGTCAGTCCACTGCAACGGGAACGGTCTTTACTTACTAGCACACTCTATCTCGCGGCCCCGGTCGCTGGCGCGGTCGCACACCCTCTTCTCTCCCTCCCCTTCGTTAGCGGGAATCTCCAACACCTCGGTCCACTCATCGAGACAGCACACTGCGGTGTCGTCGTCCCCGAGCTTCCGTCTCTTCTCTGCCCCGATCAGAGCTTCCACCGAGAACGCGTGCGCTTTGACGCTCAGATTGCAGGGAGAGCGTCGCTTCTCTGCCATTCCACCGACTGACCGTAGAGAGACGCACGAGAGGAAATAAGAAAAGTGTTGCTTTAAAGAGAAGTGAAGTCAAGTGAAAAGTTAATCCAAAGGGCTTCCACGGTAGCCTGGTACTGGAGCTCGGGGCTGTGGGTCTTCAGGACGCTACTCTCTCTCCTTTAGCTATGGACGGTTCAGGACTGACATTGGAGCACCGCACAGAACCGTCCTAGTGTCCTAATACTCTCTCTCTCTCTCTCTCTCTCTCTCTTCTCTCTCTCTCTCTCTCTCTCTCTCTCTCTCTCTCTCCCTCTCTCTCTCTCTCTCTCTCTGTCTCTCTCTCTCTCTCTCTCTCTCTCTCTCTCTCTCTCTCTCTCTCTCTCTCTCTCTCTCTCTCTCTCTACCCCCCCCCTCTCTCTCTCTCTCTCTCTCTCTCTCTCTCTCTCTCTCTCTCTCTCTCTCTCTCTCTCTCTCTCTCTCTCTCTCTCTCTCTCTCTCTCTCTCTCTCTCTCTCTCTCTCTCTCTCTTTCTCTCTCTCTCTCTCTTTCTCTCTCTGTGCAAGTGAAATAAAACCTCCGTGATGAGTGTGAGCCAAGCGCGTGAGCCGGTTTGGGAAAGTGTCAATAATCTGAGGGGTGCTGGAGAGCTGGCCAGCCAGCTGTCAATCCCTCTGCCTTCTGGCCAATAGGAGCCCTGATATCATCGAAGTCCCGCATCCTGGAGCTGTCCCGTAACGAATATGTGGTAAACGGTGAAGGGGGCTAATGATTGAATCATGGCCGCGTGCAGAGCGCGCATTCTCACACCACAGTCCGAAATACTCTGCATATTGGTCCATTACCCCACACCGGAGCCCCACAAGGCAGACAGACACAGCGATCACCAGCCAGATATTAGCATGACTGAATATCCCTTTTCTAGAGAAAACGTCTGGACTATTGGCTGTATGAGACTATAGTGCACCATGACACTTTACCTTTTTATTGATAAATTAATATATGAATGTCTGCTAAATGATGTAAATGTAAAAATGACTAAGGCATGTTACCACTTACCGGTGGTTTAATGGTACTCGGTGTTGAAACGCATTCTGTTGTGTTTTATGACTGGAACAGGCCTTGACTTTACCGCTTGTTAACTAGGGGTTTGGAAATATTGTTTGCGCTGTCCACTACCTGGAGGCCTGGAGTTTACCCCCTGTTCACCAGGGGTTTACCGGCTGTTCACCAGGGGTTTACCGGCTGTTCACCAGGGGTTTACCGGCTGTTCACCAGGGGTTTACCGCCTGTTCGCCAGGGGTTTACCGGCTGTTCACCAGGGTTTACCGGCTGTTCACCAGGGGTTTACCGGCTGTTCACCAGGGGTTTACCGGCTGTTCACCAGGGGTTTACCGGCTGTTCACCAGGGGTTTACCGGCTGTTCACCAGGGGTTTACCGGCTGTTCACCAGGGGTTTACCGGCTGTTCACCAGGGGTTTACCGGCTGTTCGCCAGGGGTTTACCGCCTGTTCGCCAGGGGTTTACCGGCTGTTCGCCAGGGGTTTTGAAATATTCTTCGTGCTGTCCAGAACATGTAAATCAGCATGTGGTCATGCGGGGAATGGCCTGTGAATGTGAATGGCCTGTGAATGTGAAGACAAGCCCTTTCACTCCCATCATAATGTACAGAACCCGGGAGAAATATTCTAAAGAACTTCTCTTCATAATGTATCGGTGTGAACGTAATGTAGATGATGGACCCTTGTAGGAAAGGCCTCTGTCATATTCTCCAATGATCAGATGAAACGGCAGTAGGGTCCGCTGCCTGCAGGGAGGAATGCTTTAAAACAATTCCATATGTTAGTTTAGTAGAAACCCCTTTGGCTTTGCTAAGAAAATAAGCTCCATTTGAAAAGGAGGATAAACTATTGAAATGGTTCATGTTCAACATCAAAACATGTCCCTTTCTGGCATGGTCACTTTTTCTATTGAACCAATAAGGCTCAAGGGGGTGTGGTATTAGGCCAATAAACCAGCAAAGGGATGTTCTTATGCGCGTCGCAACGCAGAGTACAGTCTGGATACAGTCCTTAGCCGTAGTATATTGGCCATATACCACAAACCCCCGAGGTGCCTTATTGCTATTAGAAACTGGTTACCAACGTAATTAGAACAGTAAACAAGTAGTTTTGCGTCATACCAGTGGTATATTGTCTCATATACCATGGCTTTCAGACAATCGGCATTTAGGGCTCAAACCACCCCGTTTATAATCCCTATTATAAACCGGGTGGTTCAGCCCTGAATGCTGATTGGCCATATACCACACCTCCTCGGGCCTTATTACATCATTATTCCATATAGTCTACATTATTCCATAATATTCCATAGACATTATTCCACATTATTCCATACAGTCTACATTATTCCATAATATTCCATAGACATTATTCCATATTATTCCATACAGTCTACATTATTTAAACAATAAGGCATGAGAACCCGGGAATGATCATGTGATCCTCTGTAGCTCAGCTGGTAGAGCACGGCGCTTGTAACGCCAAGTTAGTGGGTTCGATCCCCGGGACCACCCATAAAATAAAAAATAATAAAAAGATAAAAGCGTCTGCTAAATGGCATAGTATTATAATAGCTCATTTACATTTACTCCTGACTAAGGGCTATTCTTAGGCCCGAGATGAAGCCGAGGATCAGGACACCGCCCTTAGGAGGGACTTACCACATGATATTTCCCGAGTTCGAGGGATGTATTGCTTTTATAAAATGGTTGCCAACATAAAAATAAAAAAAGAAGATTAATTACATGTTTTCAATAAAAACGTTATTTTAATTAGTAAATTCGTTTTATTTCATCCTTCCTCCAAACAATATATTCCGGGAAAAAGCCAAAAGAGTTCTGAGGTTTTTAAGTTGCAAACCAAACAGGCTGATCATTAATTATTTTGGGATGTTTTGATCCAGTCATTCATTCTATTCATTCCACCTTGCCACATTATTCCATAATATTCCATAGACATTATTCCATATTATTCCATATAGCCTACATTCTTCCATAATATTTTACATACATTATTCCATGACTGGACACATTAGGTCTAAATTAACAGCCTGCTAACATGAATTAAATGAAATTGCACTATATCATTATTTTCCTTGATGAAATATATTTTATTTGATTGCAAAAAAACGAGTAGGAATCGTTTTTTGTTGTTGTTGTATTTGCTTCAGTATTTCCAGATGATTAATGAAGATTAAGATTATATTTTCACTGCTTTGGAAAGATTATTGGACCATAACGGATATTTTCACTGCTTTGGAAAGATTATTCGACCATAATGGATATTTCCACTGCTTTATTTTTTTTGAACTTTCATTGACGAATGCATTGGCGATATTTTCACAAAACCAAATGCATACATTTAAGATACATGGATATTTCACAGAAAATGCCTCTATTTATTTGATATCAAACACAAACCAAGTTGACCTCCTGGGTTTAATTTTCTGCATGTCTGGTCTAGAAAACCCTCATTACGTGACACTATAAATGTAACTGTATGGGAATAGTTGCATTCGTGAGCATTCTTCCACATTATATACAGAATATATAGTATAGACTATTGTAAATATGTAAACTATTGTTTGTTATCATTCTATTTCATTAGGCTGCTTGTATTCTTGATTATACTCACACTTTAATATTTTAGCTACAGCTATTTACACATTATATATTTATCAACAGAAATAAGCATGTTATTTATGTAACCAGTAAAACCAATAAAATATATGTTTTGTAGTCATAATTATCTAACAGGTCAGACAAAAACGCTCGTTAGTTTTGTAGTCATAATGATCAAACAGGTCAGACAAAAACACTAGATCGTTTTATAGTCATAATAACCTAACTGCAACAATTAAAAGTACATATCAGTTCATTTTTATTACTTTTAGATTTTAGATTTTGATGTCAGAGTTTATCAGCACATCTGCTAATTTAATATTTATAGGCTACATCGGTAACCTGGTGCGTTGTCAAACATTTCCAATTCTAAATTGTTGTTTGTGAGTACAAATATTTTGTAAATCTCTTTTGCAAAAATCTGAAATATTGTAATCTTAATCTAATAATGGCCATTGGCTTTTGCTGCTCTAAATGAATTAACACAGTAAAGAAATACCCTGAGGAGAGAGACGGTCCACCCAGAGAGAGAAGGTCCACGCAGAGAAAGACACGGTCCACCCTGAGGAGAGACACGGTCCACACAGAGGGAGTCGGTCCACCCTGAGGAGAGAGACGGTCCACGCAGAGAGAGACAGTCCACCCTGAGGAGAGAGATGGTCCACCCTGAGGAGAGACACGGTCCACCCAGAGAGAGACACTCAGAGAGACACGGTCCACGCAGAGAGAGACACTCAGAGAGAGACGGTCTACGCAGAGAGAGACACGGTCCACGCAGAGAGAGACACTCAGAGAGAGACGGTCCACCCTGAGGAGAGACACGGTCCACGCAGAAAGAGACACTCAGAGAGAGACGGTCCACCCTGAGGAGAGACACGGTCCACGCAGCGAGAGACACTCAGAAAGAGACGGTCCACGCAGCGAGACACGGTCCACGCAGAGAGAGACACGGTCCACCCTGAGGAGAGAGACGGTCCACCCAGAGGAGAGAGACGGTCCACCCTGAGGAGAGAGACGGTCCACCCTGAGGAGAGAGACGGTCCACCCAGAGGAGAGAGACGGTCCACCCTGAGGAGAGAGACGGTCCACCCAGAGGAGAGAGACGGTCCACCCTGAGGAGAGAGACGGTCCACCTTGAGGAGAGAGACGGTCCACCCTGAGGAGAGAGACGGTCCACCCAGAGGAGAGAGACGGTCCACCCTGAGGAGAGAGACGGTCCACCCTGAGGAGAGAGACGGTCCACCCTGAGGAGAGAGACGGTCCACCCTGAGGAGAGAGACGGTCCACCCAGAGGAGAGAGACGGTCCACCCTGAGGAGAGAGACGGTCCACGCTGAGGAGAGAGACGGTCCACCCTGAGGAGAGAGACGGTCCACCCTGAGGAGAGAGACGGTCCACCCTGAGGAGAGAGACGGTCCACGCTGAGGAGAGAGACGGTCCACGCTGAGGAGAGAGACGGTCCACGCTGAGGAGAGAGACGGTCCACCCAGAGGAGAGAGACGGTCCACCCTGAGGAGAGAGACGGTCCACCCAGAGGAGAGAGACGGTCCACGCTGAGGAGAGAGACGGTCCACGCTGAGGAGAGAGACGGTCCACGCTGAGGAGAGAGACGGTCCACCCAGAGGAGAGAGACGGTCCACCCTGAGGAGAGAGACGGTCCACCCAGAGGAGAGAGACGGTCCACCCAGAGGAGAGAGACGGTCCACCCTGAGGAGAGAGACGGTCCACCCAGAGGAGAGAGACGGTCCACCCAGAGGAGAGAGACGGTCCACCCTGAGGAGAGAGACGGTCCACCCAGAGGAGAGAGACGGTCCACCCTGAGGAGAGAGACGGTCCACCCAGAGGAGAGAGACGGTCCACCCAGAGGAGAGAGACGGTCCACCCAGAGGAGAGAGACGGTCCACCCTGAGGAGAGAGACGGTCCACCCAGAGGAGAGAGACGGTCCACCCTGAGGAGAGAGACGGTCCACCCAGAGGAGAGAGACGGTCCACCCAGAGGAGAGAGACGGTCCACCCAGAGGAGAGAGACGGTCCACCCTGAGGAGAGAGACGGTCCACCCAGAGGAGAGAGACGGTCCACCCAGAGGAGAGATGCTCCATTGGTTTACACCATGGCCGGTCAGACTATAGGCTACCTTTAACTTTATTCCAGTTTGTGTATGTGTGTGTTTGTTTTTGATTGGTACTTTGTAGTTCCACTGTGCCACACCAGGGCTATATGGCCTTGTGCGGGGTGACTGTGCCACCTGCCGTCCGCATCAGCCGTTATCTCTCCCGGTGGGACTGTCCTAGCGGGGAGCTCTGAGTCCGAGTGGGTGAGCCTTCTGTTCTGACACAGAGCAGAGCCAGGAGCTCAGCCTCCACACGGAGCCGTCACTCCCTTGAGCCGCCGAGATCCCCTAAACACATGCTTCTAAAATACAGCTGCACATTTTCGTAGCAGGTTAGGAGAATTAGGTTAAAGTTAGAAAAGGGGTAAGTGTTAGTGAAAATGCTTTCCTAACCTGATCCTACCGAAGTGGCGTGTTTTTAGGGACAAGGCCACGGGGAAGGTGCTTGGGCAGGTATTATTGCACCGGCAGGTATTATTGCACCGGCAGGTAAAGAGTTATCCTTGAGGGAGGCCTAATCTAAAACAAATGCTTGACCTGATTACAGTCAGTTTCATTATTCTGTTCTTATATCTGGAGAATAGTTGATAAAAGTGTCTCTCTGCCGTTGTAGCAGAGGCAGCTTCTCTCTGTTTAATAAAGACAAGGTTTTAACACTCTGATACAGAGATAATGCAGTGACCTACCCAGCCTCTACTTCAACACTCTGATACGGAGATAACGCAGTGACCTACCCAGCCTCTACTTCAACACTCTGATACGGAGATAACGCAGTGACCTACCCAGCCTCTACTTCAACACTCTGATACAGAGATAACACCGTGACCTACCCAGCCTCTACTTCAACACTCTGATACAGAGATAACGCAGTGACCTACCAGCCTATACTTCAACACTCTGATACAGAGATAATGCAGTGACCTACCCAGCCTCTACTTCAACACTCTGATACAGAGATAACGCAGTGACCTACCAGCCTATACTTCAACACTCTGATACAGAGATAATGCAGTGACCTACCCAGCCTCTACTTCAACAATCTGTAACAGAGATAACGCCGTGACCTAATAGCCTCTACTTCAACACTCTGATACAGAGATAACACAGTGACCTCCCCAGCCTCTATTTCAACACTCTGATACGGAGATAACGCAGTGACTTACCCAGCCTCTATTTCAACACTCTGATAGAGAGATAATGCCATGACCTACCAGGCTCTACTTCAACACTCTGATACAGAGATAACGCCGTGACCTACCAGCCTCTACTTCAACACTCTGATACAGAGATAACACAGTGACCCTCCCCAGCCTCTACTCCAACACTCTGATACAGAGATAATGCCATGACCTACCAGGCTCTACTTCAACACTCTGATACAGAGATAACGCCGTGACCTACCAGCCTCTACTTCAACACTCTGATACAGAGATAACGCAGTGACCTACCAGCCTCTACTTCAACACTCTGATACAGAGATAACGCTGTGACCTACCAGCCTCTACTTCAACACTCTGATACAGAGATAACGTCGTGACCTACCAGCCTCTACTTCAACACTCTGATACAGAGATAATGCAGTGACCTACCAGCCTCTACTTCAACACTCTGATACAGAGATAACGCTGTGACCTACACAGCCTATACTTAA
>NW_028161682.1:0-100263 GCF_964263955.1 Coregonus lavaretus | reverse complement strand
CCATTAATGAGCAATGTGGTAATTGATGTTATCCCTAAACCAATTAGAGCAGGCAGTGCAGCTACTGGTAAGTACAACCAGTGGCTCTACTGGTTTATCTCTTTTTCTATACCTCCCTCCCTGCAATCCTCTCTTCTTCACTCTCTGTTGCTGTTGGATTAGATGTGACTGCATTCTGGTCTATTCTGTTGACTGATTGGAGTTTGTTTGGATTTTTTTGTTTCTTCCCCTACCTGACAGTTTATCTGTATTGTAAGGGGCCTCATTTCCTGTGTTTCATTCTCTGTCATTTATATAGTACTACTTCCTGTCCTCGATCCGGACTACTCCCTTTGTGCTGGAAGTGTTGCTTTACAGACATTGTTTTCTGATGATGTCACCCATCTTACCGAGCAGGCAGTGGGTGCTAGGCTAGAAGGGTTGGTGCAGTCACAGTGTGGTATCTATCTCTACAGAATGTCTCCCCCAGTGAACAGAGCCCAGCTGTGAGCGCCTGCCTCTTTGAACAGCTGGAAGCAAGTGAGAGGCTGCGCAGCGACAAGCCCAAGCACTCAATAAAATGGCCTCTGATAGACACGCAGTCTGTACAGGAAATACAACACGCTTATAAATCAATAATATTGTTTTCACGTTGAAGAGCAGGACTAGTCCTGCCTGGAATCCATTACCTCACTTATCAGAGAACGACGTTTCAACAAAGAAAATGTTTTCTCCCTCTCGCTCTCCCTCTCCCTCCACATTCTTGACTGATGTGAGGAAAGTACTTATTTCCTCATTCCAGAGCAGGGTTATTACTACAGGAGCAGATATTGAAGATAGGGTGACACCTGGTAAATCTAATTGAAGACTTGGACTCTGAATTTGGAAACAAAAGAAAGCGAGGAAAGAAAAATGATGTTAATTGTACTTGGTCAGCCGGTTGCTCCTAAGCCCTGGTGTCTGAGTAAGTAGCTGAGTAAATGTGGGGTTTCTCTCCTTGTGAGTACTAGCATGGTGACTTGGCCCTCTGTAATTGTTTTTCATAAATTATGGAGGCTGGTCTTAAATATGCATTTGTTTGCTGTTGCAAGGCCTATCAGGAATTGTATGATACACGTTAAATGTGTGATGTCTTGCATGGTTAAGTAATGTCAGGGGACAATGAGTCATTTCTCCTTTCTCACTCATCAAACAGCTCCTAACTGAAAGCTGATATGAACAGGTGAAATTGATAAGATACTATGGAAATCTACTCAGACTGTTCCTGAAACTACCCCACCTTTAAAAGACTAAACACAGACACAATAAAAATTGAACAAAGTGTAAAATGATGAGTGATTAGTTTGGACAATATCTTTTCACCAGAATCCAGTTTATTTAGTGTGTGTTCTGGAAGTGGAGAAAGGCCCATCTGTCTCTCTGCCTGTTAGCCAGAGCTTTAATCGGTGCTTACAGCAAGGCAGGCTAAATAAACAGTAAGTAAGTTGTCTTGGGTAGAAGAACGTCAATGCAACTGCAACTTGCTCATGCCTTTGCTCTGTATAGTTCTGTATTGACCACTCAGGACCCCCGAGAACTCCCTAATTGAAAATTAATATTGAATCAATGCCGCGGTCCATTTGCATATTGATTATAAGCATCCAGGAAGGCACCAAGTATGTGTGGGATCAATAGGGCCTTCTGCAGTGGGCCCGGCGCACTACATCACATGGCAGCTGCCTGCTCCGGAGGTTAATGACTGCCGCTTGTTAAGGAGCTCCTGTCAGGTGGAATCCAGCCGCAGGGGTCTCCCTGCCAAACCCAACCCTGGCAGCATGCGGGGGTGGAGGGTAGAGGAGCAGGAGTGAGGGGGGTCTGGGCACCTCTGCAGTGTTTGGAGGTGAGATGGAGCTACATTCTGCTCTTGTATTGAAGCCTGAATAGACTGAGGCTACTTACAGTATATGATGGTAAAGCATCACTGCTGCATCACCCACTGAGAAGGATAAATATGTTTTTTTCCAAAAGAGTAGACTCTTGGGTAAATCTTAAAAGTTGGCATGCAGGCAGACATCCACTCTCTTGTTGGTGTTGTTCTTTATCACATTGATATGTGCTTCATGTGTAGAGTTGAATACCATAAATGCTTTACCCTATGACTCTGACAAACAGCAGGCATTATGGAATATGTTTTTGTGATATTTTTTTATTTTATTCTTACGCCAAGATTTTTCAATAAAAACAGCATAGTTACCTCCTCCAGAGATGATAGTGTTGAACGGGAAATATTATCATTATTATCATTACTTATAACGATTCAGGAGTTTTTGTTGCCATAGGGGTTTTAAGTGCTGTTAGTTTGGAACTAAGCTGCCTGATTTGAAAAGAATCATTGTATTTTGATGTTTGTTTGTGGTGTTAATAAAAGAAAATACCAGCACAGACTTTTTGTGCCCTAACATTGAACTCTGACTATTTCAAAAGCTCGTAAGATAGCACAGCCATGTGCCCGTGTGTGTGAAATAAAGAGCCAGGGAAAGAAAGAGGGGGGGACAGGACATTGTGGGATCAGAGATAACTTGGACTTTCTCCATCTCCTGAAGAGAGCGAAAACAATATTAGGTAGATCAAACGGGTCCTTTTTAATTTGAGATGGAACTTTCACAGCATTAGGAGACAAAGGATAACCAGAATCCTCCACTTTAAGGCACAGATTAAGATTCAACACATGCATTCCTCTCCCAAACTTCCCGTAATGGGTTCCACATGTTGGAGGGGGAAAGTGGTGGGAGGTGGGATAGAGAGAGAGAGAGAGAGAGAGAGAGAGGCAAACGGGTAGAGAGAGATAGTGAGAGGGAGCCCTTGGCACAGCCTTCCACTGCCGTTCCATCAACCCTCCTCCACAGGTGACAGCAACACATCCTCCTGCTCAAACTCGATTGGCCGGTTTAGTGGCCGGTTCAGCCACAATAATGGAAGTCTGTGGAACTGGCCGACTCTCTTAACCCACAGGAGACAGGAGACCTGAGGTTGAAGCACATATGAGAGCCGCTTATCCTCCAGTCTATGAAGACAGGGCCATGAATTAATGCCAGTGTGCAACCTGTCTCCATATGTACCCCCTCCGCCCCCTGCACTGGGAGCTGGGGTCTGGGAGCGGAGAACAGAGCGCCTGGCCCAGGGAACCAGCCTGCATCTGATTGCTTCATTACAGGCCCTTTCATTGACTTGGCTGCACTGAACTGATGAACTGAGGCAGTAGACAAGAGCACATAATTGGGAGAAATGAATTCTTATCACAGCCTTCTCAGGAGGCTGCTGGTCCTGGCTGGAGCCATGAGAGGAGAGGCTTGGGCTGGATGGATGGAGGGAAGGGAGGGATGGCGGGAGCATGAGGGAGGGAGGGAGCAGAAGGGAGGGAGGCCCAGGCCTTATGAACTTTGAACTGAAGGCCACAATATTTTGGAATGGGAAAGCACCCCGAATCCACAGAGGTCCTTATTTATTGCGGGGGGTGTGTTGCTTCATCTTAGTGATTAGTGTTTCATTTCTCTTAATAACTGACACACGGTTCAGAAGATGTTTCAGTAGTTTATTCAGAGGCCCTCAGGAGAGAAGCATCTGCTAGTTAAGAGTTCCTTCACTGGTCTCCACATCAGCTATCGCCCAAACGGTGCCTCTGGGATGAATAATTTATGCCCTACCTGCCCGACTCTCCCAAACGAGCCCTCTCGCTAATTAAAGAGAAGGGTCTTCTGCAGCGGGGACAATAACAACAACAAACAACAACAGTGCTAACAGCTACAGCTACAGCTATATGCATACCAAGGCACAGGGAAATAGGCTAGACGTGGGGCACCTAGCCTAGCGGAGGCGAGCGGTGTACCACAGGACCAATTTAGCGGTGCAGGCCGTGGTCTCAGAGGGCCAGGGCAGGGGGTTGTTAATCCAGGGACTAACGAAGGCTCTGGCCCACCCATTCATTTCCATCCCTGTGTGCACCGTCAGCACTAAATGGAGGAGCAAGGAGGAGGGAACGCGCTGGCTAACCTTTCATTTCACAAATGCTGCTGATGTGATCCTGAGACCATTAGGCTAACAGTTTCCTCTGAAAGTTAGAAAGTAATATTAAATTATGTGGCAGCGCATCCCTCATAATGTTCCCCACACTGCATAAATTAATAAGCCTATTTAGCAGAGCCTGCTGATGGGCCGAGCACACGGCACTGTCTGTGCAACTCAGCTCTCCCCTCCAACCCCCCCCCCCCCCCACCTCCCCTCCCCTCCGCTGCTCATACCTGTTCACTCGGCACAAAATGGATGCCGCCAAGCCATTTAATTGGCCTCCATTTCAGTATCCAAGGGCGTTGGGAATGGCGCTTTAATAATGTCTCCTTTCCCATAGTAGTGCACTTCTTAACTGTGGTTGTGTAGTGTGTGTTTCTAACTACAGTATTAAACCTGTATCTCTCCCCAGTGATAGTGAGTCATTGTTCTGGTCTGTACTGAGGGAATGCTGTCCTGGGCTCAGTGATGGAGGTGAGGGGCTGTAACGTGGAGGAGTAAATACTACATGAACAGGGTCAGAGGTATTTTGGCTTTTGGTTATTGTAAAGCAGCTGTTCTATGTTCTGGCCGTGTCGGCGTGATCACTCACTGCTCTTTCCTCTCCCCTCGCCAAGGAGCCAAAGATAACTCACTGAGTAGCTGTGTGTGACTGTAATCACTTCAATTCCCCTCCTCAGGAGAGCGCCGCCTCAGTCCGCAACCCAGCTCTGCACCACCACCAGATCTCAGCCCCTTTTCACTCACTCTGTTATGACATGTGCATGAGGAATTATAGGGGTCCTGAATACACAATGACACAATTCCACTAAGCATAGCATGAACACAGACCGTCTGGGAAACCCTGGTCTCGGATTACAGGAAGTAGTTGTCTTAGGTGACAGCAGGGCGTGACAGTAATTTAGCCGGAGTAAATTACAACATTAAACTACTTTAAAATGTGTAGGGTTTGGGGGTCTCAGCTAAGAATTAAGTCTCCATTGCAGTCTGGCTGCAGTTAAAGGCCAAACGGTGAGTAGGGGTAAAATTGAAAATAAATTAAGTGTGTTCACTTGACACGTGACCCAAGCTGGTGTAGCTGAATGCAGCTGAACCGGCTGTGGAACTGCAGTCAGTTTACATTATAAGGACTTCCAGAGGAAATGCACAGAGATGGAGGAAGAAAAGCGAGAGAGCGTTCGGATGGGAGGGCAAGGGAATTGTGTAGGCCAAATTCTGCCTACTTTGACAAGATTATATTTTCAGGGCATTTTTTTGTCTCTCTTCTTTCTCAGATGAGCTTGCGCCCATACAGCAAATTGGTAAACTGATTAGCTTCAGATTACTACAGGCTGATAAGAGATTGGATGGATATACTGTTGAGATTAAACAGATAACTAGATCGACTGATAGATGAGTTGGTGCATTGCATCCCTTCCTCTGGCTCCTAGTCCCTTTTGTAATTAAGGCTTTAAGGTGTGTGCATAATCAAATAAATAAATAGTGTAAGAATGATGTGATAATGAATTAATACATGACAAGAAGTGAAGAAAGAAAGCAGCAGCTAATTGCATGAGATGAGTCTTTTTCATTAGCATTTTCAGGGGAAATCTCATTATATGCATCACAAACTATAATGCCAGATGAAATCCTACTTTAGAAATATGTAAATGAGCAAACATTCTGTTGAGTGAAGGAAATCACGAGGGGGTAACAAAACTACCAACCAGAGTGGAGTGACGACCCCAGTTTCCAGAGAGACAGCTCTAGTCTCAAACACTCTCTGTTTACACTGTGCAGTTAGTAGTGCACTGTACACACGGACTACTGCCCAGGACCCTAGGGCTGTTCAGAGACATGCCTGTTTACTCAGTAAAACGTGTCCACCTGTGTTCAGTCCTCTACTGTACCCTGTACCCCTCTGTGTTTCAGACCACCAGTGGTTCAGTCTGCAGGAGTAAGAATAATCACTTAACCTTGAGATTCTGGGGGTACATTTGGGTTTAGGATTGATAAATTGCTTTTCATTAAGCAATTTATTTGTTTTAGTGGATGATTTCAGAGATTAAGAAGTGCATGACTTGTTCGAAGCGATGGTAGATGATAGTGACTTGTGACTCTCAGTGAAAGATTTAACTTCACTGACAGCAGTTTTGTTTTGACAGTACCTATTTACAATCCACAAGCGACAATATGTTGCAGTTAATTTTGTATTATTTTTATCAGGTGCTGTGAACACAAAATAAGCGTAGTTGATAAGACCTATCTGTAATAATTGCACTGTTAAACCAAGATGGGTTGATTATGTTGTGCGTAATTACTGTGGAAAACACAGTGTGCCTATTAAGCTGGTCTCAAATGGCAGTAATACAGAAAGCAATCCAATTACCAATAGTTTTTCACACTGGAAATAAAGATTTCTCTAAATAGAAATGATCCACTAACTGCTGATAGGGGATAATTGTGCAGTTAGAGATCTGGTGGATTGTTATCATTTGTAGGGCTAAATGCTGATGGGTTGAGACGGCCTTGTGACACATGACGTCCTGAGTGTGTGTGTGTTTTTGGGACTGGCTCTGCTCTGCTGCCAGGGAGTCTGATAGCTGCTAAATAATTTATCCAGGCTGCAGCCACGTAGCCACGGAGACCAAGGCCCCACCGTGGCTGTCTGGCGACATCTCCCCTCCTGACGGACGGACGGACGGACAGCAATTAGCAGAAAGGGGTGGAGGTGCTGATGAGGGGCAGAGGGGGACCAGAGTATGACCCCCCCCCCCCCCCCCACTCCACCCGCACCCACTCATACAAACCCAATCTTCACACCAAGTAACGAACAAGGAGAGATTTGTTCCGATCAAAGTGCAGAACTTTTTAATTAAGAAAAGGAGAGGATAAAAAAGAAAGCTAGAAACAACCACCCATTTTCCTATCAAGGAGAAATGTCAAGCGTGGTGGTGAAGCGATAGTCTGTGCGCGTCCCTTTTGTTGTCCCCTCTGACATTGCAGGCTAATTTTTCATGGTTATTTGAACTGGAAAATGAAAGAGAGGTTTGCGATTATTTCCTATAAATGACAACACAATCACATTACGCTTCACTAGAAACACAGAGAGGATATTGCCTTTTCATATTTCATGTGAAAGTAATGGATGGGATATGCAAAGAGGACCAGAAAGAAAGACAAATGGAGAAAGTAAGCTCCCGTGTTTGATTTGTATTAGAAACCGACCTGATAGAGGGTGGAAGGAGTGGAATTTTTCTCAATAAGTGGTGGCAGTCTTGTGGATGTTTTAAAGTGCCTCCACAATGTATTCATTGAATTCCTTTAGCAGATTGCTATTAGCAGCCAACTGGGGTTGAATCCTGATGACACAGACCCAGTAATGGAAAGGAAGGAAAGGGTACCCAGTGTATCCACTATATTCTCCTCTACAGTAATGCATCATATCCTCAGTACTTGGCCACAGTGTTACTGTTTGGACTGAGCTTTAGTGTAAGTGTTATCCTGAGGGATGGTACATTTAGGTTGACCTGTCACTGTGCTCAGTGAGTCACACATACACACTCCTGTCACCCTGTGGGCTGGCCTGGCTGTGCCCTGGCGTTGGCTTGTCAGCACTGGACAGCAGGCTGACACCCTGTCACACTGACCCAACTAAAACACACTCCCCTGTCCAGTTCAGTTCAGTGCTGAACCACCTCTCCATCCTTACCCCAGTAAGATATCCTTCCAACACATTTGATTTAGCAGGCATAGCAGACAGATAGCATTAGAAAGCAAACACATCAATGATAACTCCCATATCTTATATTTTTAATAAAATTGATTAGCCATATTGGTATTCATAAGCCTAGTAAATTCTGTTTTATCTAGCTAGGCGTACGCTTTTATAAACAAGCAGCCCGTCAGGCCCGGTGCTGACCGTGTGCTCCGAGCCAGAGAGGCAGGCATGCGGGAGGGCTGGAGCGGCCCAGTCTGGAGAGAGAGGGCTTGTGGGTAGTGTGTTTGTGTGTGTTTATGTACGTGGCAGGACCGGGAGGACTGGTGTAGACTGAGCCATGTGGGAGCTGTATGCTGTGAGCTGAACTCCTAACACATCGAGGTGGGCGCTACATACATCCAACCATGGTCACATTGATTTTCTCAGCTGATACCTCCAAAGAGCGATCCACAGGCAGATGGATGCACTACAAAGATATGCAAATGGCCATTCGATAAACCGTCAGGCAGAGCTCTTTTTCAGACGGCCCGCTGTACTGGTGGGTCTGTAGTTCTAAAAAGAGGCGTAAACAGATAAGTACCTGGTAATGGACACACAGACACGCGTATGCACACATACCTGCCATCTTGCTGTGCGGTAGGACTGGAGAAGCCTATATCAATAATTCCACATTGAAACGAAGCCTCTTAGTAAACTAGGCTGCAGAATGTGAATGTAAAGTAGCATCAAGTTAAATATAAAAATACTCACACACAGTATATGAAATAATATTTTTTCAAGGGCTTTTCAATAATATTGTTAGCATTCAATTTCTACAGCAGACATCATTTGTGTATATAAAACAATGCAGTGTGTATATTCACATTCAGTCTGCTTTATTTGTCAGATATTAAACAAAAGCAGCTTGGTGTAGATCATATATAATAAATGTGTGGATGTAAAAATGGTGCTGTCTTGTTAAGTACAGCGGGCTGTGTTGTGTGGCTGTGTGTGTGTCTCTGTGGAGAGAGTGAGGCTCTGAAGCTAAGCTGTGCTGTGCTGTGCTGTACCTGGTAATTAAAGGGAGTTTGTGGCAAAAGCCAAACATCGGGAGAGATGAGCTATGAACAAAAGAGCTGTGACAGTTTCAGGTTATGTGATTTTTATGTCCCTTTTTTGCCAAATGAAAAATCAATACATTTTTTCCGGGTTATACATATTCAGCGTGCCCGCCATGCTTCCTCCCTGATGGGGAGTGGGGAGAGGGAGGGGGAGGATGAGGGGGGGGCTACTCGCCTGTCACAACTGTACCATCGCATTTTCCGACCCACTGGTGAATATTTCAGAGTTGATGTGATTGCCCTTCATGACAGCGGTGATGCTTTTTTCCTACCCCCTCCCTCTGGATCCTGCTTAGCTAGCCCCCCTTCAATAGTCTAGAAATAGGTGAAGCTATTATGGTGTGAGATGATGGAAAAGAGGGATGCATTAAGAAAATGGTTGATTTTAAAAGAAAGACAGGAAGGGGTGGAAGATAAACATAAATGCATGGTTGGGTGTGTGTGTGTGTGGTGGGGGGGGGGGGTTGAAGAGTGATGGGGTAGTAGAGTGAGAGTGGCTGTGTCTATGCTCTCTTTGTGCAGGACAGATCTCCCCCAGGCATGGGAGATGAGAGACGTGTGAGCAGTAGTGTGTCCGGTGATGTCTTTGCCTCCTGCCCAGGCTTTTAGCCCATCGCCTACCAGGGAAAAGCACAGTCTGCATCCTCCTTTGTCCATAATGTGTGTATATGCAAGGCTACCATCATACAGGACACAGCGTAATGGCCAGTCAGAGCTGTTTGCGTGTGTGTATTCTGTCTGTATACGTGTGTGTGTAGAGGTTAGCTGGAGAGAGTGATCCCTGAATGCTCAGTCCCTGTGCAGGCACATTAACCTACATCCCCCGCTCCTCTCCTCCATCACTCCACTAAAACACAAAAGAAAAAAGAAATAGAACACCACTATTCACAGATGTATTTATAATGTGTCTATATATCAATAACACAAGCAATAATTCTACTAATTAGTATTAATTCCTATGAGATAATTACTTTAGGGAAAATACTTCATGCTATTTTTAAAATTAGCATATGCTGTGTGTAGTATACTGTCCAATTAGATAGTCATATGTGGTTTTATGTGAGCTCTATTTTGAGGGGAGAGGAGCTGTTTATCACGATTTATGTCCTGTTTACAGCTCCCTACTTATGGGAGATGTAGAGCATCCATTGCATTAGACATGTCATGTTTGCGATGCAGTGTCACATCAGGTATTGAAACAAAGTGATGTCTATTTAGAATAACAGGATATTCCGGCGGCATGTGTAAATTAGATTTCCCCCTATTAGACGCTGCTGCAGATAAAATAATTCAGTCTGCGTGACCCTCGGTGACCTGAATAAAGGCTGAATGTCCACTGAAATGGCCAGTGACTTTGAAAGGGGGATCAAATTAAGTGTTGCTTGGAAGGGGGGTTGGCCGGGCATGGCGGGGGGGTTAGGAGGGGAGTGCTGGAAGAGAGAGAGAGAGAGAGAGAGAGAGAGAGAGAGAGGGGAGGGGGCCCACTGGTATTGTTCTAAGGCAGTGTGAGCTATCCCTGCTGTTTGTGATTAACTTGCTGTTTAAAGTTTTTTTGCTATTAGCTGCCCTAACCCCAGACTCCCACACCTCCTCCTCCTCCCTCCCTCCTCTGCCTGCTCCTCCTGCACCTCTCCCTCCTGCCCCCAGGCCCCAGCCCCATGGAGACACAAAGTATTCATTCACATTTAGATGGTGAGGTCACGGCAGGGCCAGTGGGGAGAGAGTGCCATGTCCTCCCTTAGACAGGTCAGGAATCTAGCACGTAACTCAGTCCCACACCGGCAGAGAGACACCGCGGTCCTTTAAACCAAAGAGGTACTATTTTTTCCTTCCTAAATGTGAGAAGTGTATATGTATGTGTGTGTGTGTGAGAGAGAGAGAGGTTTGAGAGACTGAAAGAGCAATATAGATACAAGACACTCCTCTTTGAATGTGTGTGGTTTGTCAGTCAGTTGGTCAGCATGTGCACTGTGTTGGTGTGATGCTAAGTCTCAGAGCGCATGAATCAGACACTGTGTTTATGGTAGCAGGGGCTTCACCCAATCCTCACCACATGTTTGACTTGCTTTATTTCCGCTTGTATCTTACTCTTGTATTTACAATCACTTTGGAAGTTTGCTGTCGACATCCACTAAGTATTAAATATTATTAAATATTAATCACAAACACATTTTAATTTTAATTTTAATATTGTTTAAATAACTAATTCTGCATTTATCACTTATATTTTGTATATCACTTTTATATATTTTTTGGTTTATATCTTATATTAGATTTCGATATCAGCAGTTTGTTGCAGTGTTTGAATGGCGGTGTAGTTGCCTTGTGGTACTGTGGTTGTATCATATATTGTGGCTGACTGTTATTGCTAAGTGATGGCCCATACCTCTCTAACCCCTCACCTCTCTGGTTAGGGAGTGGGCCATGTTTTACTCAGTCGTGGTTTTCTGACAGCTAGCTCATCAGGGAAGGCGTGAGGAGGGGTCTGGGCCGGGGCGAGGATACTTTTTGGGAGGGGTGGGAGTGTTTTTCTGTGTGTTGTGGTATAAGGGGGCGTGTAGGGGGGCTTGCGTATGGGGCAGAGAGGTGCTGATATGAGGAGCGGACAATGCATGAAAGCCCCCAGCATGGGGCCTGTGTCCCATTGTCCCATGGTACCCTCCTGTCACTTTCATTTGACACCCCCCAGTCCGGAGTCAGGCCAGCTTTGATATGGGGATGGGGTGCAAGGGATGATGGGGGGAGCATGGGGGGTTTTAAAAGAAAGAAGTAGGGGAGAAAGATAGTCTGTGAGGTGTGAAATAAGATTGCTTTTTATCCGACAGCGCGGCGTTAAAGAAAAGGAAGCTGTCCGGAGCTGGATAAAGCGGGGGAAGTGCACCCCTGATTTCCAGTTGAAGCGCTGTGACACCTGGTTAAAATGATAACAACAGCCTCAATAATCATAATGAGAGTAATGAGAGCTCCGACACACAGCCAGCTCCACACTACAGAGGAGCACCAGTGACTAGCACAGCTCAACCCCCGCTCCTAAAACTCTAGGACTGGGGAGAGGAGAGGGAGAGGTACAGCTCAACCCCCGCTCCTGGTACTCTAGGACTGGGGAGAGGAGAGAGGGACAGACAGGGGCAGGCAGAGGAGTCTGCTGCTGAGCATGAAAGGGAGACAGACAGACATGCAAAAAATGAGCAGGGATTCACTTGTGTGTGAGGAACACTGGAGCCATTTGCAGCAGGTAGGATTGGAATATTGTGTGGGTTGTTAATATAATGGCTGTTAGCTTAGCATGTGTTGAGCTGCAACAGAGGATGGAGGAGGAGTTTGACTGGCTGATTTCTATGTACACTGTCTATATATATCATTATTTCAGTCTCAGAAGGAGTGCTGAAAAGTGCAGTTGTTACCATCTATTATTTATTAGTCAGTTTGTGCCTGTCAGTGTGATTAGTATTAGTGTAATCACTGTTCTTCTGGGGGAAGGAAGGCTGTTCGGCCTCATCTGAAGGTTATCACACTGTCTTCACAGTCTCATCTTCACCGGACGCTTCCTGCATAACATCTGCTTTTTTAATCTCCACATATTTCTTCTCCTTCCCTGTGTCTGTCTGTTGCCGCTCTCTCTCTCTCACCTCCCCCTCCTCATCCACCCACCCCCCATTAATGTGTGTGAGTACCTCGCTCTCTCCTGGCTTGTATAGGGTGACACCTATGGGTCTGCCTAAGCCCCTGCACTTACAGGCAGAGAGAGCGAGAAGGAGAGCGGCAGCCGCTTGTGTGGTGTGTTTGTGTGTGTATGTGTATGTTTGTGTGTGGGTGTGTGTGCGTGCACAAATGTGTGTGTGAGCGTGTGTATGTGCCGGGGGGAAATAGATGCTTCAGGTTTTATTTTCTTCTCCATGTCCCACCATTTCACCTGGCTGCTGTGTCTGTGATGCCTTCTGCAGACAGAGAGCTGGTAGGATGGAGAGAATGTGGACTGTCTCCGGTGACATGCAGTGGAGGGCTGATATTTCTATGGGTGTAATCTGTGTGTCTGCAGCGGGGGCTTATTCAGCTTGCCTGATTAGATTAACGGAACAGTTTAATATCATTGTATGAGGAGGGTTAATGAAGACAATTAATTAGACGACAACCTCCAGGCTATTGTCCTTTACATTTGGACAATTTGGGTTAGAAATGGCCTATTGCCATAGCTCTGAGTGTTTCTCCCCATCTATTTCCAGTCCTAATCTATGAGTCCATTTTAGTGGCTCTTCCATTTGCATCCTACTCTTAGGCCACTTGTGACCTTTCATTAATTATGTCTGGACCCGGCTTTAATCATTGTGTAATACCGTTGGAGATGAGATGAGGAATAGGCACAGTCATTTGCCACTTAAAGATGTAGTGCCGCTCGTGGAATTAAATGTCTGCATTTCTACATTCATTATGGGGGGTTACTGTGCGTTGTGTGGTGGAAGTGTCATACATCTTGATTAAAAACCAAAATGAAGAAGTGTTGTGAGCGAGAGGGGGCAGGCAGGCAGGCAGCAGAGGCTGGGGGGAGCTCTCTCTGCTACGCCCCACAAGAGATCCGTCTGGAGAATGCTGAGGTGACAGCTGTTGTATTCAGTGACGTTGAATAGAGTTAAAATCTGGACTGTGGATCACTGCAATGTTCCTGAAAAAGCATGTTGAAGTGTGGAGGTGTGGAATTAGACACTGTAAGAGTAGGACAGCTCAGAATGACATGCAGCCCCTTTTTAAAGGTGTACAAATTTACCTGGGGATTATTTTGTAATCTGAGCTCTTGTGCGGCTGTGTGGTATTCTAATTCTCTGGGAGTTGTGTGGATTTGTGCAGGCTGGAGTTAGATGGGATTTTGGGGCTAGGCTGAGGCTCTCTTCTGGTTTACCGGGTGATGTTTTAGAACCGCCTCGCCAGCACAGGATGGGCTACGCTGGACGGAACTTGCAGGTTGCCTTGGAAACATAATAGAAACATGGTCAATAATAAAATAATGAAAAATTGTATTTATGCAAGTGGGGTCTGGGGAACACTTAAATGTGCTTTTTACTGGGAGCCAGTTATCCCTGTTAAATACCTTCATTTATACATAGGATCACGGTCTGCTGCTAGTAATAATGTCTAACAACATAATCCATACACCAATCATTTTGTTGTGAGGAGAGGGGCTTCTTACTTTGGGAAACAGTCAGGAACGCCAGGATATTGCTCTTGCCTCATGACACAGAGGTGTTTTCTACTGAGTTAAAGCTTTGTCACTGACAATCTCCTCAATGCTGTAGTTATTATCTTAACTGGAATAATGATAGTTATTGCAATTATGATGCGTGCTTATATGGTATCATCAGTTTACAGTAAGAAGCACTGCTCAGGCCTCTAAATCCAACCTTTTGTTAAGTCAGTGAGAAAATCACATTGACAAACTCATAGGTTATTTTGTAAAATGGAATATTATATTCTAGTATTGAGTTATATGTTATTGCTGTCTTTAGTGAGTGTGTTTCTCTTGGTGCATCAGTGATTAGGATAGCAGAACTCCAATAGCACATTATCATCGCAATTTCAGCCTGATCTAAATGTGTAATCACTTTACACACGCTATAATGTGTCTCTCGTCATATAGCTTTCATTTCTCTTTGATTACATGTGAATATGGAAGCACAGGAAATATATATTTACCATGAGAACTGAAGGAGATTGAAATGTTTGAAGTACTTCACGGATTGCCAGTCATGAATGAATAGAGATAATACAAAATAAAGCATTTAACCATACCGTGCTGGTAGTGAAATGTAAATCTTTGATTTGATTCAAAATGTTCTATCCAGTAACCATTTTTAGAGGGTATTTGTGCTAGTAAAGTTTGATGGGGCTTTGGGTCTGTGTTTCGGTCCAGGTTACATAGTTGGTAACTACAGTATAGGAGTGTAAGTGCTATAGTAGATCATATGAGGCCATAAAAGTCATGTACGTAGTGGCTTGTCAAGTGGTGAGCTCAGATCAGATGTGTGTTGACTGCAGGGCTGAATATGTGAACAGGATATTTCAGTGGATGTTGTTGTAGCATTGTCAATATATCAATAGACTGTCGAGTAGAGACCTGAGAGTGGAAGCATTTTCAAAAGAACATTTAAGTACATTTGCTGAGAATTAGCTGACTTGTGTAGTAACTGATAGGCCTTATTGACTGTGGCCCAGTTTACTGTTGTCAAATCAATGCTGTTGCGTGCTAGTCGCACTACTTTTAAACAAACTTAACAGGCCAAGGGGCTGCTCAGCGGGCACTGGAGAGAAATAAAGAAGATTGATGCCCTTTTTATTATCAGTTTTTTGCCATATTTCCCTCGCTGCGTTACTTACAGATGGCATTATCGGATATCCATTGTTTGGAGTTCAATGCTTTTAAATGGGCTGATATATTGAGCTGAGGCTTTTAAGGTCATTACAGGGGATTTCTGTATTTGACTTGGCAGAAAAATCTAATGAATTGCCGGTCTGAAAGTTTTAAATATTTATGATTTTTTATTTTGCAATAGTGAGGAAGTAGAGGTGAAATGAGCCCTGTATTGGTAAGTAGCCTAGCAGACTGCAGCTGGGGACAGTAATGTATGTGGAGAGAGAGAAAGCGGGAGAGAGAGAGAAGGAGAGAAAGAGAGAGAGGTCTCTCTCTAGAAACACGCTCCTCACACAATTATTTTTCCTGTCTGCATACTGCAAACCGCTTTTGAAAATGTGTGTATGTCTCTACCACATGTGTGCGGTTTTCTGCAGTTTTATGTCCATATTAAAGAGAGGAAGCCATAAAGATATTTGTGTCATGGTCTTGAATAAATTTAGAATTATAACTTTGGGGCTTGTATAAAAAATTATGATGGTTATTATTATTATTATTATTATTATTATTATTATTATTATTATATTTTCAAATGAACTGTAATTATTTTCTAAATGTGTTCATATTAGTGTGGATACAGCAGAGAAAATAGATGAGAGAAAATATAATACATTTCCTCTATCTCTGTTTTGATGAACAAAAATGATTTCTCTAATTTTATTGTTTTAATGAAAATAAATTGCAAAATGCACTCATGGTGATCAAGCAGCACAGGGCAGAAAGCAGATCCCACCCTCTTTGTCTGGTAACCTTTTAACTGCGTGTCAGCGAATGTAATTGTTGTAAGCTCCTATAGAAAAAAAACGCTGCTATCCCTTTAAGTGCTTCCACCAATTCTGATGGCGTGTTGATTTACATATCCCATCCTCTCCTCCCCCTTCAGGAGAGCTGAGCGAGGATGTGGAGGCTGCCAGTGAGACCACCACAGAACAGGAGGACCAAACCAAAGACAGAGAGAGTGGGGGGGAGAAGGAGCTCACCAAAGGGACAGGTAAGGCCTATATTTACACTACACACATTTAGGCAACACTGCCCTCAGGGATCATGTGCTATTGCACCTGATTTGTTCTCAACAGAAGGTCTTTTGTCTCAAATAATTATACAGATTCTACACAAATATCAGAGCCCCTTTAATAATGCTCTGTTACAAATCCGCAAATCAGTTTGTAGTGTTTTTTTTAAAGGAGGCCTTTCTGTTTCTTACTGTAGGAGGGAGACAGGTCTCTTATCATCAAATCCTATCTGATGAATTAGGCCAAATTGTCAATTGAGCTAATCTGGTCAGGTGACATGTGACTCATGTTTTGTCAGTTGTCAGTGGATTTTATGGAGAGGGGCCTGGGTGCATAATTCAAGCTCAGCCACGTGTGTGTGCTCATGTGACAGGCCTGCCTTCCGCCTGCACTGATTGTGTGTGACTGAAACACACACCTGTGTTAAATGTTATCAGATAGGGATATTTCTCTCCATGGGCTTTCTAGTGACAGGTGCAGGTGTTGGGTTCCATGGAGAGGTGGGGCTTGAGCTGAGGGGAGACATTAGTGTTCGGGCCTATTCTAACCATGATTGTTTGTTGTTGTAGGTTTTAGGTTGAATCCTATCTACTTTTAATGTGATTAGTTTACATCAGCGTGCATTCAAAATGGTTTAGCTGATTTCTGCTGCTAGTCGAGGTCAGCAGGTCCAGGCTGAGCGTGTGTGGGTGTATGAGTGTGAGGAGGAGGTTCACAGACAGGAAGTGTTTGTGACTGCTCCCCAATGCTCGGCCCCCCTGGCCATATGTTCACGTCAGAGCATAGCTAGGGTTTGTATCATGCACTGTTGGGGGTCTGGCCTGGATGTCCAATCACAGCACTCCTAGACCAGGACTATTGTAAACTTCCTTGGTAGATTGGTAGGATTATCATGACTATTATTATAGTCTTAGTCATAGTAATAGTTAGAAGTTATAGTAATAATAGTTAGGTAACAATCTAGTAATAGCTACAGTAATAGTCATTAGTAATAGCAGTATACTACATAGGACTCTATTTTCGGCCGGCGTTAAGGTGGCGCTAGTGTCAAACGCTCGTTAGTTTGCAATTTTGTCATGTAGAAGCTGACGCTCTGGCATTTTCCAGCCCTAACGTCAGGTTCAGCAATTTACCTGTCTTACTGTATATCAGCTCGCTTGCGCTCAGATGGGCAGGGTCAAAATATTTGAGGTGTGTCCTTAAAAACATGATTCAAAGTGGTAATTTCAGCCAGCGCTGATAGGGATATTTAAGACCAATCAAAAGCTGGTTTTAGCGGTAATGCAGTTGCTTATGGCATGAAATTTGACAGCGGAAACACAGCCTATCCAGCCGTGACGCACACTGCTCATGTGCGCATGGAACAAGAGTAGCCTAATGTGCTTTTGGTGCCTTTAGAAACATAACAAAGTTTCGTTTTTTCCTATTTTGTTTTATTTGGTTAAAAACCAAGCATAGCCTCCCCTCCTCTCAATTAGGCTTTTTTTTGTCCTGCCCAATGCAATTGTGAAGTAGTCAAGATTGTCGATAAAGGGTTTGCCTCCTGAGACCGCTTGGAAATAAATCTTAATCACCAAAGCTTTATTAAAATATAAAGTTTGAGAAGAGTAAAACAGTGAGCTGACATTCACATTTTATCTATGTATTGTAGGCAGGCCCACATTATTTTAGCCATGCAGGTCCTGTTTTGGATGTGCATAAAACCCTCCATATTCTGCATTGTTTTAATATTATATGCCCACGGGGAAAATGATGGTGCCTGTAAGTGTGACATAGCCTATTTAAAACAAGTTTGTTGTTTTGTTTAGAATTTGATTAGAATTAGTCGTTCTCTTTTAGGCCTTATCAATAATGAATTGAATCTTGCTTATTGACAATGTTTGGCTTGGCCATGCTCAGCCATAATGCAATTTACAGTAGGCTTAGCCCCTATATCAGTGTGAATGCTATTGAAGCCATGCAATTACTTAAAACAATGTGGACTGCAAATGGGTTCAAGTTAACGTATTTAGCAAAGATAGGTCTACATTTTGTTATTTCGTTTCTGTAAGCCATTTAATAGACTATAATGGACTAACATTGGAATTAGAGTTGATTCCAAGGCAATACATAAAAGACCGTAAATACAAAACTTGGGGGAGTGTGGAGCGTGTTGACACACCTTTTTGAGCATATATTGTGTAAATATTCATTCAAACACTGTTGGCATGTGGCTTACTACTCCACATGTATGAAACATGCTTTTCCATTTAGCACACAGTATACAGGAGTACTGTGGAACAGTATAATACAGCATGGTTCTCTGAACAGTGGGGTCTAGTCTTATGTTCAGGGTTGAATCCTAGTTGTCAGCACTGGGTTAATGGAAGGTCCTTTTTCTACTTTACTTTTAGTTTTTACTGTTATGAAGTAGAAAAGGGAATAAGTATTATCAGTAATTAGTTTTGATCTAGCAATTTGTTTGATGTTGTCAGGCAAGGATGAAAGCGAGTAGGGGGATTTCTTGTAATCTCCTCCCATCCAATAGATAGAGTTGTGGTAATGACAGCCAACATCACCGACTAGCAGGCAGAGAGAGAGGTGGCATTTGAACTAGACCAGCTCCATCCCTGTAACTGGGGGATGGTTAGAGTTCTGATGTCTTGATTTACACTAGTGAGGTTAAAAGCTGGAAAACAATCCAGACCTTTTGCATACCTCATTTTTAAAAAGAAAGTTCTGCAAAAAAGTTCATCACACCGTTTGAAGCCCCATCTTTGCAAAAATGTCTTTGATATTCAAACTTGTATTTTAAATGAGCCTGAGTTGTTTGTGCTATTTGAAAGGGCGACACTCCTCTTTGATGGGAGAAATAAAGATATGCATGCCTACCTGAAAAATGGCTAAAAGTATATTTTAACACATCAAAATAAAAGCACTTTAAAAGCATTAAAATGAGCCAAGCGATTAATAATTCACTCATACCTGTGGTGCTCAGGAAGAGTCCTCGCATTAGGATTCCTGCTTTTTGAAAGGCACGCAATTTGATACAACCATATTCAATTCCTTTCCTCCCCTCTGTCAGTCGCTAATCACCAAATAAGTGTGTTTCTGTGTTTTCACAAAGGAAAGATGTGCTTGCATATGAAAAATGTACAGCTTCCCAGCAGCATATTAGAACCGCTTAGTTAAAAATAGCATGTGCATTAGGAAACCAGGTCTGGGTTTCTGTTTGATGTCAGTGAAAAGGTGTGTGGATAAGGTGGAGGGATGGAGGGATGGGGGGGGGGCTGTGTTGTCAGCTGAGAAAGGAGACGGGAGCGCTGGGTTTAATGGAAGGGCGCTTTTTCTACTCTATGTTTGTATGATTGATGGACACTGCGCCTATACAGAGACCCTCCATAACCCTGTACGAACAACAGCACAGAGGAACACAGAATGCATTTCGTAAACAGAGGCATGCTTGTTGTGGCTGATGATTGTCTCAGGATGTCTGAAAAGGCCGACAACACACTGATGCTGTGTGTTAGACTAGGCTGTGAGGGACTGAGCTAACCTGTTATTTAAAGTATCTGAAAGTGCTCAGTCTCCCGCTGTCTGATGTTGTGCCGCTCTCCTAAGGTCCATCATTAGAACTATTGAAGTGTTTCGTCTCATCCTTGTCATACAACCATTGGCACTTGGTGTGGAGACGTTGTTCCCTTTACAAATGACAGTCACTGTCAGGCAGGCAGCATTAGCGGAGGCAGAATAAAGGAATCTTCCTTTTTAAAGCCACTGTCAATCTTATTTTCCCTTTTTAGTGCCACAGCGCTTTAAAATTCATTAAAGCCATTTAGCAATGCGTATGTATTCTGCATGTCTTCTCCTGCTGAAAGATTTCTTCAATATTCTGTAGATTTCTTCAAGATCCCGCTCACACACCTGAATACACACACCACACTTTGTAATTATTTTCCATGAGAGAGGGGGAGCGAGGGATGACATACAACCACAAGTTTAGTTTGTACATTGATTTCAGTACTTATTTAAACAATAAAGTTCACCTTCCCAATAAGCTATCCAGGGGTCGTTTCTAATGCGGCCGATGAAATATTTATAAATGGCCTTTCTCCCCTTCTACTCACGCCTTGTTCACCTAGCTGAGGCAGCATTAGTGAAATGGAGGGGTTCTGCTCCGGAAGGCAAGGGGATCTGTACCTAGACCAGAGCAGGACAGTATTAATGCAGGAGCTGAATACACAGGGATGGAGGTAGGAGAAAGGTAGAGGAGCAGGGGAGAGGATGGGTGGTGGTGGGGGGGGGGGGGGGGGGGGGATAGAGGGATTGTTAATACACTTAAGGGCTAGGAGGAATGGCCACAATATGATTTGACATGCTTAACATAAATGTATGGGAAGGGTTTGTATTGAGGTGGCCTATGTGGGGGAAATGAGAGGGAGTGGAGCAGTGTGTGTGTGGGGAGGGAGGGGTTGCAATCTTCTGCAATTGAGGTTTATGAATAATTCCTCTCATACCCCCTCCCTGACTTTCAAATTATGGTAGCTGGAGCGAGGGAGGGGAAAATGATATTACAGCGCGGGGTCATCCACATTCTGACACCGGCAGAGCACCCAACCAAATTGGTCCCATCTCTTTTCCCTTAAATATTTACTTATACCTATGAATCTCTGTGATTGGATGAGTGTGGAGGAGCCCAGTGCTGTGAGTGTGTATATGGTTGTGTGTGTGCATGAGTGTGTGTGCGTGCATGCTTGTTTATGTATGTATGTGTGTGTGCATGTGTGGGTTTGTATGTCTAGATTTGTGTGTGTGTGTCTGTGTGTGTGAGTGAGTGAAGGGAAATTAGACTATGGATGCATCTCTGTCAGTGCAGTGAACATTAGCAACCCCTGGATGCAGAAGAGTGATACTGCAGGCTGAACATATTATGGTCTGTGCTCTCTAGTCTTGAGTGGTGTATGGCTCACACTGAAACATGCACATATGGGGATGTGGTAGCTTTCAACTGTAGTTTTAGTAATAGTCTCATGAGTTGTCAGAAATGCTGTGCTGGCCAGTAGGGTAAGGTTAACAATGGACAGTACTCATTATTTTTTATATCTCATATTTTCATATTTTTTAACAGTTCAGAGGAGGGCCGAATATTTTTTTACATATTCATATCATGTCCTTTGAGTGCTTGTCATCCCTCAAATTATTATTCCTTTTGTCTTTGAAGATTATAGACCATAAATTGTCCTTGTTTGTGAGCCAACTCCCTAAAAGATCAGTGTTTATGAGTTGTACTGCTATAGTGTAATGGGCCAGCCGTGTTGCTGCTGCTACTGCCTCTGTGCTGGCTGGGTGGGCGGGGAGGAGTGTCCTTTAAAGGTGAACGCCATGTCAGCCGCTTGCTCAGTGGCCTGAAGATTAATAACGCGGACACTAATTACTATCTCCTTTTAATTTCTTCATTTTAAATGTGGCTTTGTTGCAGTCATGCCTGTAGGCCTACATAAACCACTCTCTTTTTTCCCCATGCATTTAATAAAAGTCAGGGTTATTCACCAAGGATACTGAGGAATGATGAGCCTCAATATAGAGTCGCTTTGGCGTGAGGCTTTGGTTGTAATTTCCTTTATTTGAAATTAATTGATGCATAGTAATTACCTGAGAAATATGAGGTGAAGTGGAATATAGCCCTTAGTCGCTCAGGGCTCTAACATGGCCTGTAGATTAAAAAATGACGGGCAGAAAAGGGGAGGGGAAAAAGAGAGATAATATTCAGTTATTGTTAGCATATGCATTAAAAGTGAATGACTTGTAGCACTGGGGAGTTGAACCTGCTTCTCCATATTAATGGTTAAATTGCTGAGGGACTAGAGGCGAGTGAGGAGCAGAGGGACATGGGGAGAGAGAGCTTCAGTAGTTTGGCCCTGTGAAGTGAGGAGGAGACTGAATGGAGGGAGTTCCAGTACAATAGATGGCTTTGAGTCTGTCCCTGAACGATCAGGCCGTTGTGGGAAGGGATTGTGAGAGGGATGGTTATGGGTAGAGCGCGGCTGGGCCTGGACCCTGGGCAGAGTGGTAGGTATCAGGCAGTAGGGCCATGTGGCCTGGCACCATCGAAGCCTGAACTGTGGCTTATGTTTTTACGACCGGAGGCTTCTGGGTTCCGAGACAGGGCTGGGTCTGCAGACAGGATAGGGCCAGTCGGTAGGAGGGGGAGGAGACTGAGGAGCTGGTGACCACATGCATCCTTTTCCCAGGCCTCCTGTGGGACAGTGTCCCACCGATGGTCAGGCTTCTCCAGCCACCACTAGGCTTACCATCCCAGACCCAGACACCCGCCACCCGTCATCTCTTCCCTTTTCCTCTGCTCTCCTTTCCTCTCCTCTCCTCTCCTCTCCGTCCGGTCACCTCCAACTCGTGGAATATCCCTTCCCAAGGACGTAGAGGCAGATCATAGACACGGTGGCAACTGTAATTGCATTCCTCAAAGATTTCAATGGCAGAAGACCTGTTGTGTTAATTCAGCCTGCCTTGTGTCGGTCACTCACTCCAGCTGCCATCTTTTTGCCCCCTTGAAAGCACAAGAAGGCTGTGATTGCTCCAGAGACCAGGCTGTGTGCTGACAGCCCCCTCGCTGCAGCCTGAGTAATGCAGCCCAGCCCAGGGAGGTGAGACAAGGTGCCAAAGTCCAATTCACTTACGGGACTCGACAGCACAAAAGCCCCTGGTTTACGGAAAAGGCCCATGAATTAATAATCACCTAATTGACTCTTAAGGGTTCTTTCCCTCCTGCTATGCCTTTTGTGCTCTCAGATGAAAGTCCACTCTGTGCATCTGTCAGAGATGGTTTGGGCTGGATGTGAGGTGGGTGTGTAATGAGCGGAGAGGAGAGGTCAGGGTCACACACAGGGTCCTCTCAGTCAAAGAGGTCACTGGGGAGGCCCCACAGTGATCCACATGTATGGATGAAGCCATAATGATGAGCCCCTCTGATGACAAACTGATTCACACCCTATCACAGGAGAGCTACACAGACAGTTCCAGGACAAGGTCACAGAGGGACTCCATATATGAAAGCACAGTTCAGATTGTCCTCTGATGGTAATTTGACAAGGAGAGACAGCGATATTTGAATATTGAAGAACTTGATATCCTTGATTGTCATTTTATGCAGCATATTAAACTTCAAATTGCCTCCCAAGGGCGGGCCAAATGTAGTGGGACCTTAGAGACTAATAGAGTTCACCTTACTGTACGTTTTCCCCCCAACTGAACCCAATGTCTTTATTTTGATCTTCATAGCCAGAATGTGGCCATGTGCTGAGCCCAGTGCACATGAATTACAGTGTGGGTCCTGGAGGAGGCAGAGGCCCTTCCATCAGGAGCCAATGTTCTGCTCCTAGCCCCTGTTAATGGATCTGGTCGGCCCCGATGCTCGGCCATGTTCTGATACCAGCCCATCCATGCCACGCTCAGACTGCACACGCTGCTAAAATCCCCTCACCCTCTGTTTTTATCAGCCTCCTTTTCGTTCCGGTATGTTCCCAGGCTCGCTCTGTGTTGGGCTCTCTTTTTTCTCTTCGCTTGACAACGAAAACAGGATACGGTAGCTGGACTTTAGTCACAGGGCTGGTGGCAGGAGTGGGCTTTTGGATTCTTAGGAGAGAGCGATTGATCAGATTTATGGACTCCTAACAGGCCGTGACGAGGTAAGGCTGTGCCCTGAGCAAGCCTTCCCACCCCGCTCTCTGACTCTCTCTCTCTCTCTCTCACACACACACACACACACACACACACACACACACACACACACACACACACACACACACACACACACACACACACACACACACACACACACACACACACACACACACACACACACATACACACAGACACACACACACACACACACACACTGTACATGTACACCCACATACATTATACACTGGTAGACCCAGGCAGCTGTTGGCTGTTGTTTGAGGGCTTCTTGTGTATTGTTTAATATAGGTATTAAGTGTGTTGGCCTGGGGACTCCATAGCCCATGCATTATGTTGTCCATTACCCTGGCCTGATAGATCATATCAGCCTCATTGAAGACTGTTGTCCAGTAACACTGCCTCTCTCAGAGCAAAGCAGGCTTCAGCTGCTTCCCCTTCTCCAGCTGTTTGCCCTGTACTGAAGGCCTGGCCACATATGGGCATTTATGGGCCTGTCTTTATGTGTGAGGATTTCCACCCTGATAGTGAGCAGTTAAAGTTGTAGGTCTGATTTCTAACTAACCGCTTAGCAAGGCAGCAAGGTCCTGGACTGTTAGGAGGACTTACCTCATAGTCTTTTAACATGAGGGGGGGGGGGGTGACTATCACATAGTAGTCAGTTGGACTACCACCAGAGAGTGAGTGGGCCAGGAAAGAGAAATAGGGAGAGAGGAGGAGTGAGGATAGGGGGCAGTGAGTGAAGAGGCAGTGAAGTGAAGTGAAGTGGAGGAGGAAGTGGTAAGGACAGTTCATGACTGAGAGGTTAATGTCAGGGAATGGGGAGGTGCCTTTGTTTAACATTTCCTTTGTTTATTGGTTGATGTGTTTAATGGGATTGTGTCTGACTGGACCTAATAGGGCCTCCCTGGCTGATCCCAGTGTCTCTGAGAGATCTAGCAGGCTGCTCTGACCAAAGGCAGGGCAGGGCCCCCACTGGGTAATCAGCTCAGCTGCCCCCGGCCTGATTGGAGCTGACATTTTAATGTCTGGAGCAGGAGCGTGGTCAGCCCTGCTTAACCTGACCCCCCCCTAACCCCCCCTCGCCCCCTTCCCAATGCCCCCTGTTCTCAATTTGCCCTTCCAGGACTGTACAAATCAGGCCAAATTTAACTCTTTATGGCCTTGTTAAGGGCCGGCAAGACACCTCCTTAAGTTTCACAGTGAATTCTTTCCGCTGGCGGCGGGGCACTGTGGTGCTCTGGCTCCCCCATGCCGGCTCTGTGTGGATTTAGCTCCTTTACGAGCGCCGGCTTAGCTGAGTATTTTTACTCAGCTGTGATTCCTTTCTGTTTGCCGCTCCCATTTTGTTTGGCTTTATTTCTCTCTCTCTCTCTGTCTACCTCCCTCCCTCCCTCTCTCTCTCTCTCTCTCTCTCTCTCTCTCTCTCTCTCTCCCTCTCTCTCTTTTGGCTTTCTAACAGGGAGTTCTCTCCTCTCTGGTTAGCTGAGCAGAAGCTTCTTGTTGTGGGGCCTGGCTCAGTAGAGACGGAGAGAGACAGGGAGCGGGAGGGAGGGAGAGGCTGGCTGCATTGTTAATGCTGCTGCAGGTTGCATTAAAAGGATTAGCTGTGTGATACGTTCAGCCGGCTAGTAGAGCAGAGCATACTGGAGCCTGCAGTGACAGTAGAGAGGGGGTATTCCTGCCTGAGATGGGCAGGTACCTGACAATTAGCCGCTCTTTACATTTCAGCCCACTGTGTGCACCAAAGCATGGCTGTCTTGTACATCCTGTGGTGCATATGGATGCTAGTCAGTAGGCTAATTCCCTGTTGAATCCCCCTAGGGGGTTTTGGAAAAAGGTTTTGTTTCTCCTCAAAATTCCTTGTCTTTCTAAGAGCTGAATGTCGTGTTGTGGTTGTGAAGCCTGATGGCCATGTTGGTTTGTGAAGGGGGGAACCCACAGTTGGGATGTGAGGGTTTGGGGTCTGAATGAGTCTCTCTATCCACTTTCTCTTTGTCACAGTCCACTTGGCCCGACCCACAACCCACAGGAGGAGGCTTAGCTGGTTACAGAAATTCCAATTAAGTCGAGAGTTGCACTGGCACTCACTTGCTGTGTAGGCACAAAGAGCAGGAGGATTTACCCAAGCGGGGTCAAGCTATAGGTCAGTGTTTCCACCAGGATTTCAGAGGATATTGGGTCCACAACTTCTAAAGCTCTAACTGCCAAGCCAAATTGCAGCTCTCCTTCCTCTGACACCATTCCTATTTCATTCCTGGCAGAGGAATCCAAGGACCTCACCCCTCTTTGGTAGCAATTTCAACTGAAATGTATTTTGATGAGGAGCAAGCTTATATGGCCATCGGTCATGAGTGCTATGAAAGCGAAAATCTAATTTCTTGCTCCCTTCTCAACCAGTCCACAGCCACCTCAGCATTATACATGGCCTTGCCTAGCATGACCATCTGTTTTGATAATTGTGTGAATTGGTGAAAGTGAAAATAAAGTTGGGAATTGCTGAGGTTTACACCTCTTGATGAAAGTCTGGCAGTAGATTCCCTCACTTCTAGTAGGCCCTCTTGCTAGCTAATTGGATGTACTGTATCAATGGGGACCTATCTACCATTGTAAACAATAACAGTGTGTGCTAATGTTATGCAACTATTTATAGATGGTGTTATGTCTATCATATCTGTGTAAATGAAACCATAGAAAAAGAGGTGTGAATGAATACACACCTCTTTGCAAGTCAGAGCTGAGTACCTGTATAAGAGCAGCTGTAAAGGAGTACCTGGGAGAAAGAAAGCAGTCACTTTTGAAGTTGAACTGAGGACTGATGTGGATCTCATTACCTTAATGCTGGAGATGCGAGGAGATGTTTACCCTGTCTCAAGTTTGGCGAATCCCTCATCTCCAGCGCCACTTCAAACGGCAAATCTGAGGTAGAGTGAAACCTAAAGCTGCCCAACGTGGCAAACTAATGTTTTGATTAGCCGTCTGTGGCGCTGTCTGATGTCCTAACAATCCAACATGGGGAGAGACAGGCCGTCAAAGCACCATGGCTGTGTGTTGCTGCAGTGGCATGGGAGGAGAAGTATACAGACTGGTGGTTTGGAGGGGGAGCTGTGGATTGGCTGATCAACTGCTTCCCTGCCCAAGTCCCATTAAACGCAGTTATATCACATTTAAGAAAGACATTTCAAAGCCCTTTATCCACACTTATTGATTGACTTGTTCCCGGGCTGCCAAGTCTTCACCTTGTCTTGATGAGTCTGCTTCTCTTCTCTGCCCCTGTGTGTGTGTGTGTGTGTGTGTGTGTGTGTGTGTGTGTGTGTGTGTGTGTGTGCAGCAGGATCCAGCCAATCAGAGAGGGACCAGACAGACTCCCCGAACCCCTCCAAGAGGCCCTCCTCACGGTCAGGGGCCACAGAGAGCCCCCTCTCCTCCAAGCGTCCCAGGACGGCTGAGAAGAGTGCTGCTGCAGAGCAGGTAACAGCCCACTCCTTCTGCTCTATCTTCAACACACAGCCTGCTGCCACTTCCAGAAGGATGGTCATATTAAGACATACAGACTCACTGTTCCCAAACTCTTTGAACTTGCCAATCAACTCAAGGTTATCCCATCCCCAATTACCATGCCCTCATTATAAGCACTAAAACTTACACATTAATTTAGAAAAGGAATGTAAAGACTAGCTACTTCTAAGCATTTTTCTTAAAGACATTTGAAAAAAGCCGTGCCGTTTTGCATTATGCATGATTTTTTTGAAATCTCCTTAAAATTTGTTTTGCTTTCCTGCTGCAGTTGCATTGCTAATTGTGCAAAAGGTGGAAAATCAATATAGTATTTGACAGATGAGAGAGCTTTGAAGTGTGTGCCAGGACTCACTGTTGCTCTCCATATTGCCCACTGGTCCATGATCAGAGGGACCTGCCTGGTAGAGACACGGGGGGGGGCAACACTCCTCCATTCATCCTCCCATTCCAACTCCTCTCTCTCACAAAGTAGGCCTACAGCTCTCCATCTCACCCCATTAACCTCCCTGTGCTCCTCTCTCCCCCCTCTCCTCCTCTCTCCCCCCTCTCCTCCTCTCTCCCTCCTCTCCTCCAGATGTACCAATGTCCCTACTGCAAGTTCAGCAACACAGACCTGAACCGCCTGAGAATGCACGTGATGACGCAGCACTCTGTCCAGCCCATGTTCCGCTGCCCGCTCTGCCAGGACATGCTGAACAACAAGATCCATCTGCAGTTCCACCTCACACACCTCCACAGCGTGGCGCCCGACTGCGTCGAAAAGCTCATCGCCACGGTACGTGTGTGTGTTCATGTGTGTGTTAGCGTGTGTGCGTCTGTGTGGACTGTGGATACAGTATGTGTATACTCTACATTGGTCCTTAGGCACTGTATTCTTTAGAAATATTTAACCATGGCCCCTGCAATGCTGTTACATACCAATAGTCAGCTCAATTATATACAGGGAATGCACATTCCCTAAAGCTAAATTAAACCATCCTAAAATATCAATGCCAAGCCTCCTGCACACATCCATCTCAGTAAAATAGGGTGAACACAACTGTTGTTGTAATAATAATTGATTGCATTTATATAACGCCTTTCCACCTACAGTAGGTGCTCAAAGAGCTTTACATAGTAGGGGGGAAACTCACCTCTTCCACCACCAATGTGTAGCACCCACTTGGGTGATGCACTGCAACCATTTTATGCCAGGAGGCTCACCACACATCAGCTATTGTACAAATATGCTGTTTTATAAGATAAACAACTGTAAATGGTTCTGAGATGTTCAAGGTAGTTCAGTCCGTAATCATCTCGCTGGGTTTTCATACCCTTTCTTCTGGTCCATTGTGGTCATTCTGTTTGTGAAGCTACAGGCAGGTGCCTGCCTCTGGGATTTGTGCATTGATTACTGTTATCCTCCTAATCCATGGACACTGGATTGCATGGGTACTTCATGACATCTTTTTTTAAAGGGCCTTTTTAAACACACTGAATACATTGAGAGGAAAGCACAACACAGGAGCAAATGTCATGGCTCTGCCACCTAGCCTGAATACCCAGCCCATACTGTACTCATTTTTACATTTACATTTTAGTCATTTAGCAGACGCTCTTATCCAGAGCGACTTACAGTTAGTGAACACATATATATATATATATATATTTTTTTTTATACTGGCCCCCCATGGGAATCGAACCCACAACCCTGGCGTTGCAAACGCCATGCTCTATCAACTGAGCTACATCCCTGCCGGCCATTCCCTCCCCTACCGTGGACGACGCTGGGCCAATTGTGCGCCGCCCATGAGTCTCCCGGTCGCGGCCGGCTGCGACAGAGCCTGGATTCGAACCAGGATCTCTAGTGGCACAGTTAGCACTGCGATGCAGTGCCTTAGACTACTGCGCCACTCAGATGTACTCTATACATCCTTTACCACATTTATAATAACCATTGTGTCTGTTTAGTAATTTATTTTCTCTGTGAGAAGTGATGAAGAGGCCATGGGAAGAAGCAAGGCCTTTTTGTTGCTCTGCGTGTGTGAGCTTAGCGCATGTAACGTATGTCTGTACACTAAGGGCAATGCAGGCAGGCTGGCTGGGTCCCATCAGGTCAAGGACTAACGGAGGCCTTAGCTGTGTCTCTTCTCTGTAGCCCAGAGATGACTCACTCACTGTTACTCACCCTGCCTGCATGCCTGGCTGGCTGTTTGTAATGGAGCACGTCATTCCAGTCTTCTCTCTTCCAAATTGATGACATTTGAAGCTTTATCAAAAAGGAAACTGTTAATTGTGAAATGGCTCCAAGGCATCCCATTGACTCACTGCCAGTCAGATATTATGGGGGTTAGGTTCAGATGCTTTAGCCATATTCTAATGTGGCGTTGTCTAATGTGCCTATGGTCAATGAGCCCTTTTTTCGGTCTCATTGTTATCGTAGTCAATTGAGATAGTGAGGGGGAGAGAGAGACAGATAAGTCTGTTGTTTGCTAGATGAGCAGCTCTCTTACCTCCCAGTCCATTTATTCTCAGGAGCACATTGATATTCACTCAGTGTCTGTGATCACCTCAGTGCTATTCAAAACAAAGGCTTTTATTAATAATATATTCAAGTTATTGTGACACAGATGAATTGAAATTTAATGAATACTTGTTTTCCCTTTAATGAAATGCAAGTTCAGGCAATGGAAAGATTATTATTCACTATTTCTTTAATCTAGCGTGCCAACCTCAAATCTCACGTGAATAATGAATTCACCAATTTCACAGAGAGACAATAGGGACTGTGTGTCTGTACAATCACCCCTAACGTTTCCCATAGATATACCACTATCTAGGAACTATCTGTATATTAAAGCCTAAAGCATTAATATACATTCTGAAGGTAGATATAGACTCACACAAATGTAAAATCAGTATTTACAAATTGGACTACCTCTGCTACATTACCCCAGTGAAAGAACTCAGCTCATTTTGTTTTAATCATCATCAAAGGGAAATATGGTTTTAGTTGCCCTCCTTTGATTTCCTGTAAATGACTGTGCAAATGTTGACATTTGTTCTTGCCTGAGGAACTGAATTGCTCGCTGGACAATCATTCAGGAGAATGGTGCTCTGCCTAGCTGCCTAGCCATCTTTCTAGCCCGGCTAGAAAGCAAATGGCGAACACATTAGTATGGAAGGCAGCAGTATTTTTATTTTATAGAGATAATAATGCACTGAGCCCCTACAAGAGGCACAGGAGAGAACCATAGGTAATATAATGCACATTAAAACACCTTTTTTTTTTTTTTACTGGTGGACATAGATGAAAAGGTACTCTATCCTTTTCACATGTGTAGCAGACGAGCCTAATGAATTCTGAAATAGGATACTTTTATTTCATGCCGACCATGCATAAAGATGCACACACTCTCTCAGCCTTCATTTTTATCCACCATGTGCTCTCTCTCTCTCTCTCTCTCTCTCTCCTCTCTCTCTCTCTCTCTCTCTCTCTCTCTCTCTCTCTCTCTCTCTCCTGCAGCCCCATCCTTCCATTACCCCTCCCTCTCTCTCTCCTCTCTCGCTCCCTCGCTTCCTCTCTCTTTCCCTCTCTCTCCTCCCCTCCCTTTCTCATTGTATGTCTCATTTTCTGTCTGTCTAAGATAGGGGTAATGAAAATAATTGTGCCTCATTAATTCTGAGTCTGGCTAGATGATAGCCATTTTGAACTATGTTTGCCAATTAGGCGGTCCAAATGAAAAGTGACCTTGGGATACTCTGTGCTCTTGCCTCTCGTCGTCTAATGAAGCAGTTGTCTAGAAACAGTCCACTTTGTAATGTAAATCACTGCTGTGTTTTGTATTTGTGGTATTCTCCATGCTGGTTGCATTAATTTGCCACTCTCTGTTTAGAGGAGAGAGAGAAGGGAGGAGAAAACAGAAAGGAAGGAAAATGTCTGGATATTTTCCAGTGAATTTCTGATGAGACTAATCACACAGTGATGGACTACAGAACGTTTACTGTTCCACTTAACCCTGGAGCCCTATGCAAACCTGCTGTTGCTTGAGGAGGGCTCTGCCTTGTGTAGGACTGGAGTGGGTCTGTTTGGAGCTGTGTGCCGTGCTTTGTTTACAGACATGTCCTCATTGTCACTATTTGCTGGACACACTGCCAGTTGCAGACTGACAGAGAGTTTGTTCCTTTTAGAAGCACAGGCCAGACCAAAGGCTAAAACACAGAAGCATTTGTTATTTTATGTTTCAGATGAGTAGGTGAATCCATTATGCCTTTATACATTACTCCTGGTGACTTAAGGTTCAATATATGTTGATAAGATTTGACTGATTCTTTTTGAAGAATATGAATATCATGTTAGATAGTAAAGGTCAAAACAGCTATTTGAATGAGATTCTTCCTTTTCATTTTGTATAGCCTTGTTTGATGTTATCACCCACACATGCACATTTAAGTAAAGAGGCAAAGACAGGATGACCATTATGGGGTGATAGGAGAGAAGAAGGGTGGTCCATTGCAGTAAGGAGAACCTGAAATGGAGGAATAACAGAGAGGGGTGGGGAGAGACTGGGGAGTAGGGAGAGGGGTGGGGAGAGACTGTGGGGAGTAGGGAGAGGGGTGGGGAGAGACTGTGGGGAGTAGGGAGAGGGGTGGGGAGATACTGTGGGGAGTAGGGAGAGGAGTGGGGAGAGACTGTGGGGAGTAGGGAGAGGGTTGGGGAGAGACTGTGGGGAGTAGGGAGAGGGGTGGGGAGAGACTGTGGGGAGTAGGGAGAGGGTTGGGGAGAGACTGTGGGGAGTAGGGAGAGGGGTGGGGAGAGACTGTGGGGAGTAGGGAGAGGGGTGGGGAGAGACTGTGGGGAGTAGGTAGAGGGGTGGGGAGAGAATGTGGGGAGTAGGGAGAGGGGTGGGGAGAGACTGTGGGGAGTAGAGAGAGGGGTGGGGAGAGACTGTGGGGAGTAGGGAGAGGGGTGGGGAGAGACTGTGGGGAGTAGGGAGAGGGGTGGGGAGAGACTGTGGGGAGTAGGGAGAGGGGTGGGGAGAGACTGTGGGGAGTAGGGAGAGGGGTGGGGAGAGACTGTGGGGAGTAGGGAGAGGGGTGGGGAGAGACTGTGGGGAGTATGGAGAGGGTTGGGGAGAGACTGTGGGGAGTAGGGAGAGGGGTGGGGAGAGACTGTGGGGAGTAGGGAGAGGGGTGGGGAGAGACTGTGGGGAGTAGGGAGAGGGGTGGGGAGAGACTGTGGGGAGTAGGGAGAGGGGTGGGGAGAGACTGTGGGGAGTATGGAGAGGGTTGGGGAGAGACTGTGGGGAGTAGGGAGAGGGGTGGGGAGAGACTGTGGGGAGTAGGGAGAGGGGTGGGGAGAGACTGTGGGGAGTAGGGAGAGGGGTGGGGAGATACTGTGGGGAGTAGGGAGAGGGGTGGGGAGAGACTGTGGGGAGTAGGGAGAGGGGTGGGGAGATACTGTGGGGAGTAGGGAGAGGGGTGGGGAGAGACTGTGGGGAGTAGGGAGAGGGGTGGGGAGAGACTGGGGAGTAGGGAGAGGGGTGGGGAGAGACTGTGGGGAGTAGGGAGAGGGGTGGGGAGAGACTGTGGGGAGTAGGGAGAGGGGTGGGGAGTAGGGAGAGGGGTGGGGAGAGGGGTGGGGAGAGACTGTGGGGAGTAGGGAGAGGGTGGGGAGAGACTGTGGGGAGTAGGGAGAGGGGTGGGGAGAGACTGTGGGGAGTAGGGAGAGGGGTGGGGAGAGACTGTGGGGAGTAGGGAGAGGGGTGGGGAGTAGGGAGAGGGGTGGGGAGAGACTGTGGGGAGTAGGGAGAGGGGTGGGGAGAGACTGTGGGGAGTAGGGAGAGGGGTGGGGTGGGTTGGGGTACTGTGAATTGAAATGCGGCTTGGGGAGTGAGGCTGATTATTCTGTTTGGGGAGTTAATTGAAGGAAGGTGAAGCAGACAGTGCCTCATCTCCCGGCCTCTTCCAATCTCAATCACTGATTATTGTTAAATAGGAGCTGCTTAATGAGTGCATTTGATGGATTGTTGTATTTCTTTAAGGGGAAAGAGGGGCTATGAGGGGGAGACATGGGAGAGGAGGGGTGGGGGGAGATAATATGGAGGGAGGTGGCTGTCATTCACCCATGATTGACTTCAACCTTTTGAGAGCAAAGAAAACCTTGCCGCTTCTCTGCAGTTTTTTAATCAATATTCATTGCTCCTTCAAATGTTCTAATTAAAATGGTAGAAACAATTTAAACAATTGTATAGTGGAAAAATGCATAGCATGGCTCCTGAAACGTCCATTTTTTTGCGTATTTGTTCAGAAATCGTTGTTCAAATCAAATGAAATCAAATTGTATTTGTCACACGCGCCGAATACATCAGGTGTAGACCTTACAGTGAAATGCTTACTTACAAGCTCTTAACCAACAATGCAGTTTTAAGAAAGAATACCTAAAAAAAATAAGAAATAAAAGTAACAAATTATTAATGAGCAGCAGTAAAATAACAATAGCGAGGCTATATACAGGGGTACCGGTACCAAGTCAATGTGTGGGGGCACCGGTTAGTTGAGGTAATTGAGGTAATATGAGTTATTAAAGTGACTATGCATAGATAAAAAAACAGAGAGTAGCAGCAGCGTAAAAGAGGGGGGAGGGCAATGTATTTGACAATTTTTAGGGCCTTCCTCTGACACCGCCTGGTATAGAGGTCCTGGATGGCAGGAAGCTTGGTGATCAGGCCTACCACTGTTGTGTCATCGGCAAACTTAATGATGGTGTTGGAGTCGTGCCTGGCCATGCAGTCATGAGTGAACAGGGAGTACAGGAGGGCACTGAGCACGTACCCCTGAGGGGCCCCCGCGTTGAGGATCAGCGTGGCGGATGTGTTGTTATCTACCCTTACCACCTGGGGGAGGCCCGTCAGGAAGTCCAGGATCCAGTTGCAGAGGGAGGTGTTTAGTCCCAGTTGTTGAACCTGTTCATGTTTGGATTTATCCATAGTAGCTCTAATTTTGTATTCTTACTGCACCTGAAATAGCTTTAACGTAACTGACGTTAAACCACTATATTGTGACTTATGTGGGATTGGAAGGCACAGACTATTTCCCCAAATTGAAATGCTTATATTACCCAGAATGCCTCTTGTCTATGACAGCATTGCTCCGCTCTGGTCCTTATCATTGGAATGGGATGTGCTTTTTTCATGGAATAATTATTTAATTAGGTGGCCTAATAAGCTTTTCAGTTGGCCAAGGTAGGTCTTTCAGCCCATCTCACTAATTGGCTGCAGCAGAACTTTCCAGGCGCATGACAAAACACCAGTAGTGATCAAAGTGCAAATTCCAGGGAAAAAGTAAAAAGTAATATGATTATTTGTGCATGTGTGTGTGTGTGCATGTGAGAGAGAAACCTCGTGCAAGGGTTTCCGAGATTTTTAAAAATGTGTATCAATTCCATTAGGAAAATATGTGTACAATTTTAAATGGAAAGAATATATAATAACATTATCTTTTTGTGAGCTTACAGAAACTCAGTTGTTAATTACAGAAACACAGTAATTAACATGGGATGTGTCTTGTGTTTGATTTTCCAGGTGACAGCATCAGAGGTTCTGCCAGAAAGCATGTTCATACCAGTACCAGGCCCAGACAGAGAGGCACAAAGCAGCACCCCACAGGCCACGGCTAACTCCAGCTCTGAAGATATCAAGAAACAAGCCGGTCAGTATAGCACCATGTATTTACCACTGCTTATGTGAAGGATAGCGATGGCACTGTTCTCATTACACAGTCTCCCTTTGGAAAATGTAATGAAAATGCAGGTGATCATGCCAAGGCCATCATTGACAACAAAGGAAAAATTATGATTCCTGCATCTGCAGGAGTCTGAATTAGTTATTACTTCTGTGTGTTGCAACCTCCCCCCTCCCTTGGGATTCTGAAATGATACATGCGTCAAGGACTCCTAAGTAAAGATAAGATGTCCTCTGTTGAAATTACATTTTCTTGCACAAAGACTCTGCTTATGTGGGAGCCTCTTTAATTCATTTTTTCTTTCTCTTTATTTATTGACAGAACCATCAGATGCTGAGTCTGAGAAAGGGGTCTCACTGCCTATAGAAATAGCTGAAGCTCGCAAGTCACCTCTGGAGGATCAGCAGTCTGGAAGGGAAGACACAGGATTCCTGTGTTGGAAGAAAGGCTGTAACCAGGTCTTCAAGTCCTCCAACTCTCTCCAGGTGCACTTCAACGAGGTTCACAACAAAAGGCCTCAGCTGCCTGTCTCAGACCGGCATGTCTACAAGTACCGCTGCAACCAGTGCAGCCTGGCCTTCAAGACGGTGGAGAAACTGCAGCTGCACTCACAGTACCACGTCATCAGAGCAGCCACGATGTGCTGCCTCTGTCAACGCAGCTTCAGGACCCTGCAGGCCTTGAAGAAACATTTGGAGACCAGCCACCTAGAGTTGAGCGAGGCTGACATCCAACAGCTCTACGGAGGCTTACTGATGAACGGAGACCTTATGGTTATGGGAGATCCATCACTTGGAGAGGACCACGGAGGACTGGGAGAAGATGACAAAGAGGGAGAGGACAGTGACCAGGAGGAGAAGCAAAGCCCAACAGGCAGCGACTCTGGCTCATTGCTAGAAGATTTTGGATCAGAGCCCAAGCGTGCCCTGCCATTCAGGAAAGGTCCTAACTTTACCATGGAGAAGTTCCTGGACCCATCTCGTCCTTTCAAGTGCACGGTGTGCAAAGAGTCATTCACACAGAAGAACATCCTTCTGGTTCACTACAACTCTGTCTCACACCTGCACAAGGTCAAGCGGGCCCTACAGGAGTCCACCACTGGTCAACCAGAGCCCACCAGCAGCCCTGACAACAAACCATTCAAGTGCAGCACTTGCAACGTGGCTTACAGCCAGAGCTCTACTCTAGAGATCCACATGCGCTCTGTCCTCCACCAGACCAAGGCCCGCGCAGCCAAGCTTGAAGCAGCAGGAGGAAACACCAGCTCCAGCAGTGGCTCTGGATTAACTGGCGGTGGATCCACCATCAGCACTTCAACTCCAAGCCCGAGCCCAGCTACTAACTCAACAACCAGCTCCAGCAACCACAGCTCTTCTGGGGCTCAGACTACACAGAGTATTCTTGGAGGCAACCACATGAGCCAGTCTCACAGCATTGAAAGCCTTGGGAACTCCTCGATGACTTGTCATCCGTCACCGTCTGAAAACCATGAATCGAAAAAGAAGAAATTTGCAGACATGCTCTCTGCAAGGGGACAGCAGCAGCAGCAGCAGCAGCAGCTTCAGCAGCAACAGCAACAGCAGTTGGCTCAGGCCCAAGCCCAAGCCCAGGCCCAGCTCCAACAAGAGCTCCAGCAGCAAGCTGCCCTCATCCAGTCCCAGCTCTTCAACCCAGCACTTCTGCAGCACTTCCCCATGACAACTGATGCTCTTCACTCACTGCAGCAACAGCAGCTGCTCTTCCCTTTCTACATCCCTGGAGCAGAATTCCAACTGAACCCAGAGATGAACCTCAACAGTTCTGCACTTGGCCTGTCAAGCTCCTCTGCCAACTCACTGTTGGAGGACCTGAAGAATTCTGCCCAGCAGGCTCAGGCTCAGAGCTGCCTGCAACAGCAGCTGATGCACCACCACCTTCAGCAGCAGCACCAACAACAGCAGGCCCAAGCCCATTCTCAGGCCCAGGGCCAGATGGCTTTGCTTCAGCAGAGTGCCAATCTCCTTCACCAGGCTGAGAAAAAGCAGAAGGCCGCTGCCGCCCACAATGAGAAGCAAGAGAGAGAAAGGGAAATACAAAGAGAAAAAGACCTAAGAGAGAAAATTGAGGAACATGTCACAAAAGACAGCTCTGACAACAAGTCAAACGAAAAGAAGGATATGCAACAGACTGCAATGAACTCCAACCACGATCCTGGCTTTCCTCCACCAAGGATTGCTTCAGATGCTCGTGGAAATGCCACTAAAGCCCTTCTGGAGAACTTTGGGTTTGAGCTAGTGATTCAATACAATGAAAACAAGCAGAAAGCTCAGAAGAAGCCAGCTGGGCCGGGACCAGCTGGAATAAGCACGCCTGGTGGGATCATAAGAGTGGTGGACCCCATCGAGGGATTGGAGAAGCTGGAATGTGAGGCCTGTGGAAAGCTATTTTCAAACATACTGATTCTGAAGAGTCATCAGGAGCACATCCATCAGGCCTTCTTCCCATTCCGCTCCCTGGAGAGATTTGCCAAGGAATACAGAGAGCAATATGACAAACTGTATCCACTCAGACCCCAGACACCAGAGGCTGCTCCCCCTGCTCCTCCACCTCCTCCTCCTCCTCCTCCTCCACCTCCACCCCCTCCGCAGAGAGCCCCAACACCAAATATTCCTGTCTCTGCTCCCTCCATCACACCCCCAACTGTATCGACCCCACAGCCTCCAGTTCAAATGGCTCAAATTCCCATGCCAATGGATATGCCCCTCTTCTCACCACTCATGATGCAGTCAATGTCTCTACAGTCCATGCCCTCTCAAATGCAATCCCAGATGTCATCTGTGGAGTCACAGTCACTGGCTAACGATCTGGCCCAGCTTTACCAACAGCAGCTCACACCAGCCATGCTACAGCAGCAGCAGAATAAGAGGCCCCGGACACGTATCACTGATGACCAGCTTAGGGTCCTTCGGCAGTACTTTGACATCAACAACTCCCCCAATGAGGAGCAGATTAAAGAGATGGCAGATAAGTCAGGGCTGCCCCAGAAAGTCATCAAACACTGGTTCCGCAACACCCTCTTCAAAGAGCGCCAGCGCAACAAAGACTCACCCTACAACTTCAACAACCCACCCATTACCACTCTGGAGGATACCAAAATTGACTCTAAACCCCCTTCCCCTGAGCCTCAAAGACAGGAGTGTTATGGGAGTAAGAGATCCTCAAGAACAAGGTTTACAGACTACCAATTGAGGGTGCTTCAGGACTTCTTTGATGCTAACGCCTACCCCAAAGATGATGAATTTGAACAGCTCTCCAACCTCCTGAGCCTCCCCACCCGTGTCATTGTGGTGTGGTTCCAAAATGCTCGTCAGAAGGCACGCAAGAATTACGAAAACCAGGGGGATGGAAGCAAAGACGGTGAGCGAAGAGAGCTGTCCAATGACCGTTACATTCGCACCACCAACCTGAACTACCAGTGCAAGAAATGCAGTCTGGTTTTCCAGCGTATATTTGACCTCATAAAGCACCAAAAGAAGCTGTGTTACAAAGATGAAGACGATGATGGGCAATACGACAGCCAAAACGAGGACTCTATGGATCTTTCGCATGAATACTACACCCCCTCTGGTTCCTCTTGTCTCACCCCTATGCCTTCCTCCTCAAGCCTCTGCCCTCTCCCTCCATCCACCTCAGCTTTCTCCCACCTCTCATCCTCTGAGAAGGAAGAAGCCTCACCAGCTAACACATCAAACACTTATGATGAGAAGCCCAAACATTCGGCTGAAATGTCCTCAGATCCACGTGAGCACCAGACCACCATCAAACAGGAGACTGTGCATCAGCCACAATCTGAGACTCAACATCAGAGAAGAGAAGCACGAGAGGAGAAGCCACAAACAGCCCCAAAGACAAACAAGCATTCTTCTCCTTCCCTCTCGCAGCAGCAACGTGAGTGTGGTCCCTCAGCCTCTCAGACAATCCAGGCTGAGAGAACTTCTCAGAGCTCCCACATGGGCCTCAACCCTCACATGAGCTCTGCATCACAACAACAGCTGGCACAGCAAATGATCCAATACCAGTGTGAGCAGTGCAAGCTTGGCTTCCCATCCTTTGAGCACTGGCAGGAGCACCAGCAACTCCACTTCCTCTCTGTGCAAAACCAATTCATCCACCCTCAGTTCTTGGACCGGCCAATGGACATGCCCTTCATGTTGTTTGACCCTAGCAATCCCCTGTTGGCCAGTCAACTCCTCTCTGGGGCCATGCCACAGATCCCAAGCAGCTCTGCCACCTCTCCATCAACACCCACCTCCACCATGAACTCCCTGAAGAGGAAGTTGGAGGAGAAAGCAGGCACTAGCCCAGGAGAGAATGACAGCACCAACAGTGGGGAGGAGCCACAAAGAGACAAGCGCCTCAGGACCACCATCACACCTGAGCAGCTGGAGATCCTCTATCAGAAATACCTGTTGGACTCAAACCCCACTCGTAAAATGCTTGACCACATCGCTCATGAGGTGGGACTGAAGAAGAGGGTAGTGCAAGTTTGGTTCCAAAATACCAGAGCCAGGGAAAGGAAGGGGCAGTTTCGGGCTGTAGGGCCTACTCAAGCTCACCGTCGGTGCCCTTTTTGTCGTGCTCTCTTCAAGGCGAAAACTGCACTAGAGGCACATATCCGTTCCCGCCATTGGCATGAAGCCAAACGTGCCGGTTACAACCTAGCTCTCTCTGGCATGTTCACTGAGGAAGGGATGCAAATGAAGATGGATCCTCTGGATATCTCCAGCTATTCCCAGCTTGCCCCTTCTAACAATGATGGACAATGCTCCTCTCTGTCACCAGTGAGCAAAAACATGGACTTGTCTCCCAGGGCCCTATTGAGCCCTTCATCCATTAAAGTTGAAGGAGGAATGGAGGACTTTGAGAGTCCATCTATGTCCTCTGTAAACCTTAGCTTTGACCAGAACAAACTTGATAATGACGACTGTTCTTCAGTGAACACGGCCATCACAGATACCACCACTGGTGATGAGGCCAATGCTGACAATGACAGTGCTGATCAAAAGCATGGTCAAAATAGTGGTGATTACCTGTCTAAGTCTGTGGGTACAGCACCCTCCCTTGAAAATGACGACCAGATGTCCTCAGGGCTGGTGAGCCCTGCGACAAGCTATTATGCTAGAGACTATGAAAATGAGAATATAATTGACTACAGTGAGACCTCCAGTCTGGCTGATCCCTGCTCACCTAGCCCCGGAGCTTCCGGCAGCAGGAGCATCGACAGTGGAGACCGTCCTGGCCAAAAGCGCTTCCGAACTCAGATGACTAACCTCCAGCTGAAGCTACTCAAGTCCTGCTTCAATGACTACAGGACACCTACCATGCTGGAGTGTGAGGTACTTGGCAATGACATCGGACTTCCAAAGAGGGTGGTTCAGGTGTGGTTCCAGAATGCTCGCGCCAAGGAGAAAAAGGCCAAGCTCAGCATGGCTAAGCACTTCGGGATCAACCACACATCCTACGAGGGGCCGAAGACGGAGTGCTCTTTGTGCGGTGTCAAGTACAGTGCCCGTCTCTCTGTGCGAGATCACATCTTCTCTGCACAACACATCACCAAGGTTAAGGACACCATTGGGAGCCAACTGGACAAGGAGAAGGAGTACTTTGACCCAGCCACTGTCCGACAGCTGATGGCCCAGCAGGAGATGGATCGCATCAAGAAAGCCAATGAGGTCCTGGGACTGGCACAGCAGCAAGCCATGCAGCAGCAGGGGATATTCGATAGCCCCGCCCTGCAGGCCCTGAACCTTCAGTCAGCCTATTCAAATCTGCAAGGGATACCCCCTGGACTTCTGCCAGGTGTCGGAAGCACCTCCCTACCTGGCTTTAACGCATCAAACTCAGGTATGTCACCGCCCAGACGTCACTGTTTCATCAGAGTTGTCTTAAACCGGTGAAGCACTCTTTTTGGATCAAATGTAATATTTTGTAATATCCAAAAATGAAAAGAAGTGCTGTACCAGTCTGGAGAGGGAAATGTAGGGTATCATTCAACTGGGAAACCTAGTAACCAGCTTTGATTAAAAAGGCTATGAATTTCTCCTACATTTTCCAGTAGGCAACGTTTCGACCTTCTTCAGATGAAATACCCTTGTCATCAATCAATCTGTCATCTGGAAATATTCACATTGGAATACATACATGTAATACAATATAACAGTGTTAGGGCACCTTCCACTTTAATCTGGATTTGCCAGGCACCTGTAAGCAGGTTCTTTATACATCACATTGTATTTCATAATGAGTCATGCATTCTAGTAAAAGTCATTCATTCCGTTCATTTGACAGTGTTGGCCTGCGTTATTGGAGAGACTCTACTACAACAAACAAATACAATATAAAATCAGAATGAGCATCTCCAGACATCTGCTGTCAACTTCATGAGCTACTTTAACTGCTACCACTCAGTTAGAGAACATTAAACAAAGTCATAAAATGAATACTAATAGCTCACTTCCTTCTCAAACCTCTTTGACCTTGGGAACATTAGTAGTACTTGACCTTATTATCATTTAAAGTACATGTTTTGATTTTCTGAGTTTGTTTAAAGGTCAGTGTCATACTTCATGTAAAGAAACCGTTTGCACATGTTTGAAGTAGTAGACACTAGAGTCCTTTTATCTTAAGATGTAACTAAATCCTCTGTTTATTGTCTGGTGTTTTCTTTATTATTGCACAGCTGCTTCTTGATTGATTAACTCTAGTAAATATTGTGATTGAGACCTCTTCTCATGGACCTTCCTGGAAAGGCTGAGTTTCTGATTGGCTAACATTGAATCAGCAAGAGCAATCTAATTAATTTCCTCTGGTGAAAACCATTTATCTTCAAAAAAGTGCTCAGTTATTAAAGCACTGAGCTCCAATAATTAGTGCATACAGTAGCTCTCTAGAACACCTTACTTAGAAACACATACATGCATCTATGAATAACTAATGTCTTGAATCCCCCTCTAACTCTGAATTTTCCCATTTCTCTGATTCATCTCCTCCAGCTTTAACTCCTCCCAAACCTCCAAACCTCCTGAACATGCCTGGTGCCAGTGTTCCTTCACCCAGCCTCCCTACATCTGGATTACCCAACAAGCCTCCCTCCTCCTCCTCCTTGGCATCACCCAGCCCAGCACAGGCCAACACGTCTGTCGCCCACTCCAGCCCTACTTCCACCTCCACCTCCACCACCACAACAACCCAGTCAGGCTCCCGGCCTGAACACCCCAAAGAGCGTAATGCTGAGAGGTCAAGAGAGAAGGAGAAGCCCCACCACAAGGAGAAGACAGAGAAGCCCCCAACGCCATCCTCCACAGGAGGCACCCCAGCCCCATCCACCTCTGCTGCCAGTGCCAAGAAAGAAAAACCAGACGCAGCTGTGCCTGCCACCTCCATGCCCACGCCGGGTATGGAGTATGTGGTGGACCCTGCCCAGCTCCAGGCCCTGCAGGCTGCCTTGGCATCGGACCCTACAGCTCTACTGACTAGTCAGTTCCTGCCCTACTTCATGCCTGGATTTTCCCCGTATTACGCGCCGCAGATACCTGGGGCTCTCCAAGGCGGCTACCTGCAGCCAATGTACGGCATGGAAAGCATGTTCCCCTACAACCCAACATTGTCCCAAGCTCTGATGGGCCTGTCCCCAGGGTCCCTGCTTCAGCACTACCAGCAATATCAACAGAGCCTGCAGGAGGCACTACAGCAGCAGCAGCAGCAGCTTCAGCAGATCCAGCAACCCAAAGCGAGCCAAACTCCAGTTCCCCCTCAACCCTCGGGGGACCGCAAAGAATCTGCCAAAGATCCAGCGAAAACAGAGGAGCAGAAAGGCAACCCCCACAGAGAGACGTCCTCCTCCTCCTTCTCTCACAATAACCTACCCTCCAAGCAGAATGAGATGGATGGCAAAGTCACGGACCCCCTTCTAGACCAGTACATCGTCCCCAAGGTGCAGTACAGGCTGGCTTGTCGCAAATGTCAAGCAGTCTTCAGCAAGGAAGAAGCGGCCGTCAAACACCTGAAGTCTATTTGCTTTTTCGGTCAGTCTGTGGCAAACCTGCAAGAGGTGTTGCTGCGTGTCCCCAGTGGCGCGGGTGCAGGGGTGGGCAGCCTCTATGACTGCCTGGCCTGCGACACAACGTTGGATGGGGACAAAGCGCTTAGTCAACACCTGGATTCGGCTTTGCACAAACACAGAACAATCAAGCGATCAGCCAGAAATGCCAAAGAGCACGCTACTAGTTTATTACCTCACTCTTCAGCCTGCTTCCCCGATCCTAACACCGCATCTACCTCGCAGTCTGCCACTCATCTCATCAGCACCCCCCCTCCCCCGCCAACAACATCAGCCACCATGCCGTCCTCCTCTGTCTCTGCATCCTTGTGCTCCTCCTCTGCCACCCCACTCAACACCACAGCTGCCGGCAAACCCTGGCCCCAGGCCCCTTTCTCCAGAGCTTTAGCTGGGAAGCCCAATGCCACTCCTACTTCTACTTCTTCTTCTTTTCCTCCAGTATCCTCACCTTCAACGGTTACCTCAAGTTCATTGAGCACCTCAGGAGTTCAGACCTCTATACCAACAGACGTCTTTACCGACGAGTCCGACTCTGACAGCAGTCAGAGGTCAGCAGACAGGCTGGGCAGGACGGCGGAGGTGCCGCAACAGCCCGGCTGTCTCAAAGACAGTAGTAGTTGTAGTAGTAATCTTGCTAGTGTAGGAACGGACTCCATCAGATTGTAAAAGAGCTTTCGGTGATGGACAATATTTAAAAAAACGCAAAAGACAAAAAAAAACACAAATGGGAAAAAACTAACAAAAAAGCAGCGATGTTAAAATACGTTTAAAAGTATACAAAACAATTTCAGAAAAAGATGTGTAAAGACTAACTGCAATTCCAAAGCTTGTAACCAAAAATTTAAATGTTAGTGGATTGTTTTCCCATATCAACATGCTGGTTTTCGTTTCTTTCAACTGAAATATATACATATATATGTATAAGAATAGAAAAGATCACTGCAGTTAAGTTTTGGGTAATGATAGAGGAATGCTGTATAGCAATGGACTGCCTCAAAGTTGTTAAATGGCCCAAGAACCCTTTTGACAAAGTCAACAAGCTGTCCCTTGTTTGTGTAATTATTTCCACTTAATAGCACAGTCAGAAAAAGCCAGTATGTACTGTATGGGAGAATAGTCTAACAGTTTTCTGCTATCAAAGCGTTCAAATACCAATGGCTTGCAAAAGTAAAAAGAATAATGTAATGTCTATTTTATTCTCAGGTCAACAGCTCACAGACGTTTTTCTGTTACAGAAATTCATTGTTTTACACCTTTTGTTCCGAACAGGAGAAACATTTGTGTTTTTTTCCAGAAATTGATTTTAACGACAGAAAGTTTTAAAATGAGTGAAAATATCATAAAGGCATAGCTTTCTGGGCATTTAAAAGGGTAGCTGATCTGCTGATTTTAAACATTTGAAATACTCTTAAAGGGGGAAAATTAGCAATCCCATTTTACCCAGACACGGAGAGCATTGCAGACATGTTGATGGGGGATAAAAAAGATTTTTTGATAAAAAAACTTTCTGTATTTATGATAGATATGAACATTTTTGGTGTTAAGTAGATTGTTGCATTGGAAATGAATTTAAACAGTATGGTAGATTGAAAAAAAACTTTGTGTACATTTAGCTTTTGTATCGTCCAACTTTAAGGCGCTTCATTTGATGTTGTCTTGGTCATTCCGATAGACTAGATTATGGAGCAGTAACTTATCTAAACTTTATTTCTGTCTTATTCTCGGCTTCTTGACTAACGTTCACCCAACTGCCACTCTCCCACTAGGCAGGATCCTCTCTTTCAAAATGTTTTTTTTCTCTCTGTTTTGGTTGGTATGGTACTAACCAAAAAAAGAAAAAAGACCTGGGTGAAATGTTGAACAATATTTACTTTTATTTCTGTTACCTTTGTGCACTTACCACTGTCTGACTCATATTTCTCACTTTACTTGTTACTCTCTCTTCTCACTTAGTTTTTCTCCTCCCCTGCATTTGTAGATATGGAGATAGTTACTCCTCCTCGTGCGCTACAAAGCAGGCCTTTTGTTCTTCATGTAGTGTGGCTACAGTGTTCTTTCGGCTTTATTTTCATTTAGACTTTAAGTTGTTGTTGTCATAGATGAAAATGAAAAAATAACAATAATAATAATAATTCTCACGCTTTAAAACAAAAAGAAAATCCAAAGACTAAACACTTTCACCATTGGTGCATAAAGATAAGAACAGAGGCTTCTTTATACTTGAGAATTTGTTGCTGTTTTTAGAGGAAAGAAAACAAAGTTTTAAAATAAAGGAGTACGCATCAGAGTTGCCGTTTTTGCTTCTTTGCAAGCAGACTGGTGGCTTTTTTACGTAAAATACCAAGAATACCAAAAACCAAAAAAGGGCCCTTGTCCTTGCATTGTGGAGTAGCACCGTTACAGAGCCATTGCAGTTTGTAAGATAGAGGTTATCAATCTTTGTTTTAACTTTTCTGTCACTCACAAAACGTTTTTTTTTTAAGAAAATGTATAAGGTCTGGTCTTCAAGGACATACGTTTGCTGCTAATGTAGAATTAAAAAAAAAGAATACCTAGCTAGATGCATGCTCATTTTGATTTTTGGCTAAGCTTTAACTAAAACAACAATAAACAATTTTCCTGCCTCTGCGACATCTTTTATTTTTCTTCTTGCAAAAACGGAACTTTGAAGACTGTGAATATATGTTCCAAAGGACATTTTTGCCGATTTTCTTTTTGAACAGACCAATGTTTAAAGCCAATTATATAAAACGTTAGTAAAGAACAGTGCATTCCAAATATCACATCAGTTTTTTTATTTCTTAAACAAGGACTGATTTCATTTTAATGATTTTAATTATAATAATATATTTTCTCATTTCTAAGGTGACTGTAAGCTGTTGTGTAAAGTTAGCATCCTGTTTGCTAAACAAATTACCTAGATCTGTCATTTTGTGTCTAGCATGGAAAGTTGATAAGAACCCCTCCTTCCAGTTAAGGTTGTTGCTCACTTGATCAGCAAGTAATAGTGGTTACCAAAAAATGTATATAATACATCTGGTACTGACGCGTCTCATAGGTTACAGTGTCATCATGCCTCTCAACTTACAAGTCTCAGAAGGAAATAATGGCTGTATTGATAAGTCTGGAGTGGCGGCCCAACTTCCTGGGACATCCAGTTGGGACTTGCCCCAGGTGTCTGCAGGGCGTTAAGCCATTTTCACGCACGATGTTGATTACAGGTTTCTAAGGGACGTCTTCATTCCAAAGCATTATAAGTCTGGAAAAAGCAGGAGTTTTTTTGAAGATGTCCCTTGTGTTCAGATACTGTAGTTAAGAGGTATGTCATGCCTTCATGTCCAAAGAGGTCACTCGCTCAATCTTATGGCAGTAGAATTGGATGTGCTTAATTATCCCCACTCTCTCATAGATTAAAAACTTTTATTTAATTCCTTTACACCAAAACCAAGGCATATTTAAATTTGTTAATAACTGGTTTTCGGCCACTAGTGTATAGCAAGTGTATTTGCCCTAATTGATACAAAGCTGCAATCTGGGAAGTGTGTTAAAAGTGTTACGTCTTGCAGAGCAATGTGATTTGGTGTTAATACTTCCTTACGCATGCTGTTGAAATTCGGTTGATTTGGTCTGCAAGCTTGCCACTCCTCTAGTCCTGTTCTCTAGAATATTGTTCATATGATTATTTTTTGAGAATTCTAATGTTGTACAGTTTATTCTTGAAAGCATTTGCTTTATTTTGGTTTTCAGATGTCAGACGTGTATTATTATTTTCTTATAACTATTTGTATGTTATTTTAGTTTCTGTATATTACTTTTCCTCATATAAATTAACACTAGCTTTCATTTCAATTGCTGAATTAAAAAAAAACTTTATTCTATGACCTGGCCACTTTATGGTGTAATAATGTTCTTATATTTGTTTGTCTTTTTTGACACTGTTTGATCTCTTGTTTCCAAAGTGTAATCTTTGTTTTGGGCTCTTTTGTGGAAGACAGTCATGGTCTTCTTCACAACAGATTCAGCCAGCATGGACTGTGTGTGTGAGTTTGTATGTGTGCGTGTGAGTGTGTTTCATAAGAGCCAGCATCAGTTTTGAGTTTTTATACATTTTATTTTATACTGTACCTTTATTTACGCACCAAAACGTACTGAACCGAAAGCTGGATTATGAATAAAGTGGTGAAGTTTTAGAAAATTTGAATTTTAAAGGTAACAATAATCAAAATGAGGAGAGCGACGATACCGAAGCACTGAGCAGTTTTTATTTTGATTGAATATATGAATGTGGCCAAAGCTTTATGCAGTTGAAAACAAAAATAAAAATTACAATTTGTGCCCCAGATAAGTGTATATTTTATTGTGGCACAAAACAATAGATAACTGAGATCCTTTGACTCACATTGGGATACTTGATTTTCATGGACAATTACAAAGAAAGAAAAAGAAGGTTTTGCTGTAGAGGTCATCTTTTGCCCACTGTGAAAATGAACATGTATACAGATATAGATATATTTAAAACAAGACATCAACTTTTTTGTTTGAAATGATAAAGAAGGAATGAAAAGAAGAAATGAACTCTGGGAAACTTTGGAGATCTTGCTGAGAGGACAGGGGAGGCTGTGGGCACACCAAAACTGGGCATGGGAGCCAAAGGCAGGCTCAAGGCGGCTTTAATATCACAACCATATTTGCTTACATCTCTGAGATGGGAATGGACTCTGGAACTAGTGGACATGTGTGACACAGAGAGGAAAGACCTTAGATAAAGAAGCTGAACTATAGTGGCTCCAGCTGCCTCCTTCTTGCTCTGTCTGTCTCTCTCTCTTTCTCCAGCTCTGCCTCTGCTTCTGCTCTTTTATGGACATGTTTCCGCACTTCTGGACGGGATGGACAGAGATGCTCGCTTCATTTCTCCCTGTTCATGTTGTTGCTACCCGTTTCATTTCCTCCTGCTTGTCTCGCTGATGGACAAGTATAAGCTCTCCAGTCAGATGGCGGCTCGCCCCTCTCTCTGTTCATCACACCAACCAAAAAGAGAAATGAACCAGAGAGAAAGGGGAGGGGTTTTCTAGGCTGTCATTCCTAAAGAGGCAGTTACACACAAAAAAAGCAAATCAACCAAAATTAACAACCAAACTAACAAACAACCAAACAAAACCATTTGCTCCAACTTCAAAGATGAACTGTTACTTGGAGCTCTCTCTGTTCCTTTTGTGACTCCTGGTGCCACAATGTTTTTTTAATGCATTTTCTTTTTCTTTTTGTTTCCTTGAATTATTCCTCCTCCGAGCCTCACAAGCATGGCTCTGTGGCTCCAGGCAGCCCACTGAGGGTAGAAAAAACAGCCTTGCAATGTACAAAAAAGAGCAAGTTAAACCAAAAATGTTGTTCTTGATGTCTTTTCTATACTGTAGTCTTGTTAGCTTTTTTGTTACTGTAATTATATGATGAAGATTTCCAAACTGTACCAAATTACATGGAAACTAACATACATAAACCACATGGAACTTCAGACTTTTAAAGAAACTTTTGTCACAAAAACCTTGTTGTCCTAGTTAAGTTGATTGTAGATGGTAATTGAATATACTCCTTTGAAAATATTTCATCAAGTATGTTTCTTGCTCATTGTGATACATTAAAAAAGTATGAGCATAAAATGCATTACTTGTGTGCCTCATCCTTGTGTGTTTTGTTTGAATTCAGTTGTATTGCATGAATGAAGAGTGCAGATGAAGGGTGCGAAATTCAAGTGTCACATACAGAGAGAAAATGTTGAACACTGAATAGCAGTTTGTACATTTGGATCAAATCAGAATGCCTTTCCTGCCATGAATGATTTGTAGAAGTTGATACTACTATAGCTGCACTCTCTGTACCAACCATGAACATTTGATCCTTTATGGTTTCTTCTGTATTTACAGTGTAAAGAGTTCAAATACAGTAACCTTACACATCTATAGCTGAGCAGCATTCTCCATAATATCTATTATTATCAAACCTTATCCTTCACTGGGCTCATTAAGGGTAATAATGATCTTAAAACCATAATTGGCATCGTCATTGTTTTAATTAATGCATAAAAAGTGTGATTTTGTCAGACCCCTTTAGCCTCTTCTAAATCTTCCATGCCCTGAGATATATCATCCTTCATATTTAGATCCATGGTAGGGATGCTCTCTGGACATGATTAATTAAAACATATTAAGTAACGAATGCAGGATCTCACTTAATTAGAAGTGGCTGTTTGTGACTAATTCAAGTTGATTAAGGCTGAGAAAAATTATAACTATAAGTGAAGTATGTTGTGAACAGCAGTACTTTTTTAATTCCTTTTGACTGATGTTGGAGCTCAAGTGCATTGTGCATTAGAACTGGGCACTAATTTGAAAATTAAGTCATTGAGAAGCTACGATTTCTAATTGTTGGTGCTTGTGTGTGCCATTTGCAGCTCTCAGCCCTGAGAATATGCTACATGTGCGTGTTTGAATGGAGTATTTGCTAGCGTGAGTGTCATGTGTTTGGATGACTATTGGAATGAGGATGTAAGAATGAAAGGGAAATGAGCTTGTACCTGATCACACATGGCACAACGAGACCAGAGCCATGTATTTAGAGTGTTGGGCCAATGCGGTTTCTGCATTATGATGCATTTACGTGACACTTCAACATTCTATGGCAGCTATGTTAGCTCCCCATTAACATAACATGGGGAATATTTAAACCATAGAATTAGGAATTAGAATTATTAATTTCATTGGTAATTTAGTATGATCTCTATGATTAAAAAAATGCTATGTAACTGAATGTCTAGAATTAGAACAATATTCAACATTCTAAAAGTTGCCCTAACGCTCTAAATATGTGACTCTGAAAGAGACCTTTCAGAGGGCTGCTGGGACAGGATGTTCTATGTTTCCTAATGAGCAACCTGGAGGCCAAGAGACAACTCACTCTGGTCCAAGTAGACCTAGTAACTCCTGTAGCCAACCATAGACCAGGGACCTGCTACCACATATAGCTCACAAAAACCATACATTTCCTAGCATTTGCCTCTTATTTGCTCACTCTGGAATCAGCACTAAAACACTTTTAACCGGGATTGTTTACACCATGACATCAGACTTATGAATCTAACATTGATTTAGTGTTGGAGTAGGTATCATATTCACAGTGTTATCCTGTGTAGTTTTTGGCATGCAGTAGGCTCCAAGCTGTTCCCTTGCTTTATGCACAGGAGTCATAGAGGTTAGTGGTCCATTACGATTCACCCTACAATATTAACAGTAAAGGCCTTTTGCATTACTAACACATTTCCAATGCATTCTTTGCATTTTTCTTTTCTCGTCTTTGCATGGTTTGCATGCACAAACGTGACACGGTTGCACCATATTGGTTTGATTGTAATGCTGGAGGACTCTTTGAAACGAGATGCTCTTTGTAAGAAACCAAACTGAAATAACAAGGGAGGAACTTGACAGTGGGGCCCCCTCCTAGCCAGCCCCAGTCAGAAACGGTGTGACACACAAGGGCATGTGCTCCCCTTTGGAAGTTTCCTTTAATAAAAGAGTGTGCTGTTATTATTGGCTTATGACCTTTAGTGAGTTCCAGTCTTAGTCAGAAGATTTGATTGAATTGCTGTCTGTTTTATTATATATAGGGACGAAGAGGGAGGGCTCGAGTCCTTGAGAGCCTTACTGAATCCTTGAAAGTTTCTAAAGGATTTTCATTGAAATATGATTTGAACTTGAACTGAATATTATAAAAGAGAAGTGTGCTGTGAACGCATGTGTGTGTTCATACAACATGCATGCTGAATTAACTACGGTGCACGATGGGGTTCTAGGAAAGGGGAAAAGGGTTCCTGAGAAGCCCCAGAGAGAGAGGGAAAGAATTGGAGGCAGGGGCCATCCTGTCTAGAGCAAGGAGCCAGATTCGTCGGCCATGCTGAGCCAATTAACACGCAAGGGTACATCCCGAATGAATTAAAAGCACCCTAATCGGATCAGAGTGAAAAGCCAGGCCGCTTCCTCCCCAGCCCTTGACCAGATGGCACCCACACTCACATGTAGCATTGTAACAGCCCAGGCTGTCACACTCTGGCTCCAGGACTTGTGTATTTGAGCCAGGGTGTATGTTGTTTGTTGGGTTTTGGGTGTATTTTATGTTTGCATGTCTGTCACGTTTATTTCTAGGTGAGGAGTTCTGTTGTGTCTATTTCTAGGTTGGTGTTGTGTTTCCTTGTTTGTATTCATTGACTCCCAATCGGAGGTAACGAGTGTCAGCTGTTCGGCTCGTTATCTCTGATTGGGAGCCATATTTAAGATGTAGGTTTTCTTGTGTTAGTTGTGGGTTATTGTTCCATGTTCCAGTGTCTCAGTTTCTGTCGTTGTCTATATTGGACTTCACGCATCGTCTTGTTTGTTGTTTTTGTATTTACGTGCTTTACATATTAAAGTCATGTTCACTCGCAACGCTGCGCATTGGTCTCATCTATACGACGATCGTGACAGAATAACCCACCAAAAGAGGACCAAGCAGCGTAACAAGCGGCAACAGGACCTACCTCCAACGGATTCATGGACATGGGAGGAGATACGGGCTGGAAAGGGTCCTTGGCCACAAATGGAGGAATATCACCGCCCTCGTGAAGAGCTGGAGGCGGCTGCAGCCGAGAGGAGGTGGTACGAGGAGGCAGCGCGGAGTCGAGGCTGGAAGCCCGTGGTTACTCCCCAAAAATTTTTTGGGGGGGGGCACATGGCTTGGGCGCCTGGGCAGCAGGAGGCTGCCACAGGTAGAGCTGGAGAGAAGGCATTCGGATTACGGGAGCCATTGGCGAGTGGAAAGGGGGAAGTTGTTGTGGCACGGCATGAGAGACTGAAGTGTGTTCCCAGTCTGGTCCGGTCCGTTCTTGATCCCCAGTTAAGGCCAGTGGTGGGTGTTCCCGGTACGGGCCGGTCTGTTCCTACTCCACGCACCAGGTCCACGATGTGCGTCGCCAGCCGGCCAGAGTCTGCCGTCTGTCCTAGGGCGTCTGAACTGCCCGTCTGCCAAGCGCTGCATAAGCCGCCCGTCTGTACTGAGCCTGCAAAGCCGTCCGTCTGCCATGAGCCTGCAGAGCCGTCCGCCAGACAGAATCAGACACCTGCTATGGAATCAGCAGGAGCCGACGCAGCCCATACTAGACTGGAAGCTCAGGTTCGGGACCAGAAAGAGCAGATCCTGCAGATGGGAGCCGCCCTGCTGGAGGTGATGACTGCTATCCGAGGCTGGGGTCCGCCTCCACCGCCAGCCTCCCAGCCAGCACCATCAGCCAGCCATGAGCAGCCAGATCCGTCAGTCAGCCATGAGCAGCCAGATCTGTCAGCCAGCCATGAGCAGCCAGACCCGTCAGCCAGCCATGAGCAGCCAGATCCGTCAGCCAGCCATGAGCAGCCAGACCCGTCAGCCAGCCATGAGCAGCCAGACCCGTCAGCCAGCCATGAGCAGCCAGATCCGTCAGCCAGCCATGAGCAGCCAGATCAGTCAGCCAGCCATGAGCAGCCAGATCCGTCAGTCAGCCATGAGCAGCCAGATCCGTCGGCCAGCCAGGATCCGCCAGAGCCGTCCAGCCAGGATCAGCCAGAGCCGGCCAGCCAGGATCCGCCAGAGCCGGTCAGCCCGGATCCGCCAGAGCCGTCCCGCCAGGATCCGCCAGAGCCGTCCAGCCTGGATCCGCCAGAGCCGTCCAGCCTGGATCCGCCAGAGCCGTCCAGCCAGGATCAGCCAGAGCCGGCCAGCCAGGATCCGCCAGAGCCGGTCAGCCCGGATTCGCCAGAGCCGTCCCGCCAGGATCCGCCAGAGCCGTCCAGCCAGGATCAGCCAGAGCCGTCCAGCCAGGATCAGCCAGAGCCGGCCAGCCAGGATCCGCCAGAGCCGGTCTGCCCGGATCCGCCAGAGTCGTCCCGCCAGGATCCGCCAGAGCCGTCCAGCCTGGATCCGCCAGAGCCGTCCAGCCTGGATCCGCCAGAGCCGTCCCGCCAGGATCCGCCAGAGTCGTCCAGCCTGGATCCGCCAGAGCCGTCCCGCCAGGATCCGCCAGAGTCGTCCCGCCAGGATCCGCCAGAGCCGTCCCGCCAGGATCCGCCAGAGCCAGCCAGCCAGGATCCGCCATCTAGTCAGGTACTGCCCCTTAGCCCGGTGCTGCCCCTTAGTCCTGTACTGCCCTTCAGCCCGGTGCTGCCCCTTAGTCCGGTGCTGCCCCTGAGTCCGGTGCCGCCCCTTAGCCCGGTGCTGACCCGTAGTCCGGTACTGCCTCTTAGCCCGGTGCTGCCCTTTAGTCCGGTGCTGCCCCGTAGTCCGGTACTGCCCCTTAGCCCGGTGCTGCCCCTTAGTCCTGTACTGCCCTTTAGTCCGGTACTGCCCCGTAGTCCGGTGCTGCCCCTTGTCCCGGTGCTGCCCCTTATCCCGGTGCTGCCCCTTAGTCCGGTGCTGCCCCTTAGTCCGGTACTGTCCCGTAGTCAGGTGCCGCCCCTTAATCCAGTGGGGTTGAGTTGGGGGGTGGTCATGAGGAAGGGAGGACGGAAGCGGAGAGTGACTAAGGTGGGATGGGGACCACGACCAGAAGCAGAACCGCCACCGTGGACAGACGCCCACCCAGACCCTCCCCTAGACTGTATGCTGGTGCGCCCGGAGTTCGCACCTTTAGGGGGGGGTACTGTCACACTCTGGCTCCAGGACTTGTGTATTTGAGCCAGGGTGTATGTTGTTTGTTGGGTTTTGGGTGTATTTTATGTTTGCATGTCTGTCACGTTTATTTCTAGGTGAGGAGTTCTGTTGTGTCTATTTCTAGGTTGGTGTTGTGTTTCCTTGTTTGTATTCATTGACTCCCAATCGGAGGTAACGAGTGTCAGCTGTTCGGCTCGTTATCTCTGATTGGGAGCCATATTTAAGATGTAGGTTTTCTTGTGTTAGTTGTGGGTTATTGTTCCATGTTCCAGTGTCTCAGTTTCTGTCGTTGTCTATATTGGACTTCACGCATCGTCTTGTTTGTTGTTTTTGTATTTACGTGCTTTACATATTAAAGTCATGTTCACTCGCAACGCTGCGCATTGGTCTCATCTATACGACGATCGTGACACAGGCCCAAGTCGCAAGAGTGTGAAATTGGGTTAGCGCCTGAGTCTAACACTGGCCATGGGCAAGGGGAGCTCCCAATCTCATACTCCCCTGGCCTAGAGGTACAGGCCCCACCTTACAAAATGTAGGGGCCCAATATTTAATTATCATCCCAACTGCATCTCACATAGCCTGTCAGAAGGCCACAGTAAGTAGAGGGGGTCTGTATGTAGCCTTGGTCTGAGTAACAGCTCCACAGGGTCCTGTCTCCTGCTCCTTTCTCTCTCTCTACCCATATCTGCCCTGTACATATCCCAGAAATGGCCCCTGATGTATCAGAGCTCACTCCCTCTCAGGCCCTACAGGCAGATTAGAGCTCTGCTGGATAGAATATCTGTGGCTCTGTGTGACTGGATGGCTCTAGCTGGGTGGTAATGCCATGTAGAGGGCTGAGGCCTGGTCCCACTAATGTCTCTGTGGGGTTTTTTAAGCTCTTTAGGATCTGCTTTCAACATTTGCTGTGAATCAAGGGTACGAAGGTTGGACAACTGAAGCCAAAGTGACTACAAAAGGCATGGTTGTACATAGCATGACTATGTAATCGTGGGCATTGTTTTAAATGAGAAACATGGCTTTTAAATGGTTTTTGGCTTGAAGTTGGCACCGGCCCTGGAGACCACAAAGGCAGAAAATGAGGAGCAGAAGCTGGAAGGGAAACCACGCTACCAAACATCCCAGCATGCCTTTCAATCCTACGCTGGGCTGGTCAGGGCATCCTGCTGCCAACCAACCCTTCCGACTGTGGAGTCTCACCTCTGTCACATTAACACAAAGTCCTAAAGACTCCAGACCCACAATGAGAAGCCATGAAACTACCCTACAAACACACACACACACACACACACAGTATTTGAAGTAACACAGTGTAATAATTTGATGAGAATTGGAACAAAGAGTTCTGCATCCTTTGCCAGGACTGTCACTGCTATCAAACCTTTTGAGGTTTTGGGAACATGTTACATGTGGAATTGTAGGTAAACTGTTCTGAACTGTATCGAAGGAACAAATTATAGTATGTCACCAGCAAAGACTGTGGACATATTGTATGCATTTGTGGCTCCACCAGTGAAAGCCCTGGCTAAGCAGGGCTGCTTTACACATGAACAGGTTTCTCTGGTGTTGAGGGCTAACCTCTGACAGCCAGTCTGGTGCAATAACAGGGTCCACCATGAGGCTAAGGATTCTTCTCATTGCCAGGCCTAAAAGCCAAAGGACTACCACATCCTACATCCACATCCTAGCCCAGTGAATTCTCCCCCTTTTCTCCCCACCTCCCCTGCACCTCCTTCCATGCAGTGCCACAATGTCTTCCTCCCCTATCAATGTCAAAGCCAAATTATGCCGGAGCCGCGAGGACAGGTCAAACTAATTCAATCTCATCTGTCAGGAGAAATGATGGGTGAGGGGGATCCGAGGGAAGGCGAATGGGATAGAAATGTAAAACGCAAAGACGGGTTCCTTTTTTAAATTGAAGACGGCTGGGTGAGGCCTGGTTTTGAAGCAGGCCTCCCTCCCACCTCCAGGGAATCTGATGGGATAGACAGGAATGTCAGAGGAAGGAAGAGGCTCTGCACATCACTGATAACAGACCCATGTAATGTGACCTACAGACACACAGGGCTGTGGGACTGGCTCTGAGGGTCATTGCTGGCAGTGCTGACCTCTTACTGGACACTGCTTATGGATACAAGAGTTATGCAGGATTTGTAAATGTATCAGACTAATACATGCCATTATTAAACACTGTTTTAGTGCAGTCAAAATTATGTTTATCCTGTGTTTTATATCATACTGTACAACAACTGATGAAACTAACACTGTAAAAATGTTATTTACAGTTTTATCATTTAGCAGACGCTCTTATCCAGAGCGACTTACAGTTAGTGAGTGCATACATCTTCCATACTGGCCCCCCGTGGGAATCGAACCCACAACCCTGGCGTTGCAAGCGCCATGCTCTACCAACTGAGCTACAGGAGGCCCAGTATGTATTATCAGTGTTATTTCCTATAGTTGCTGGTTGAAAATACAATCTACACAGGACCTTCTAATCAGCAGATTTGCATGGGTGGGAGTTTCAGCTTTCCATGGTAACATCACCATGCGGTAAATTGGTTAATAGACCAATAACAAAGAGAGTTCCAAACCTCTCTGTCATAAAAAAGCTAGTTTTCAGTTTTCCCCTCCCCACTCAGACCACTCCCAGACAGTCTTAGCAAAATTGTTGCTTGAGAAATTGTTTTTTGCGTAGACATTTATCCATATCAGTCTACTACCCCCCATCCTGTGCAGGACAAACTAGTGGCCCTTAGCCCCCCACCAGCCTGGGAGCCATGGGAAGGTGTGGAGTGTGCCTTGGCAGGCACTGGGTCTTGCTGGAGTATTTCCCATCTCCTGGACACAGGATCAAGTGTCGCCTTTTTCACAGCACCTTCTGGTTCTGCTTAACAGGAAACGAGGTCCATCAGAAGAACTCTGACCAAAACTGAGCCTGAATCAGGCCTGACAGGCAGAAATATTAGCCTGTGACGGCAGCCAATAATTGAGTGATCGGCTCCCCCCTCAATCTTAATGAGGAGAATATGTGCTGGGAATGTGTTTGTCCTTCTCTTCTCCTTCTCCTGCCCTCTCCTCCCCTCTCTTCACCCTCTTTTCTCCTTTATCCAATAAATCATTTCAGTTAAAAAATTGAGGGATACTTTTACTTCACTGCAAAGTTCTTCCCTATGTGTCATTTCTGTAACCTCAAAGTAATGTTATGCATCGAGAGCTTTTCAAGACCTCTGCTTGAGAGTGTTTTAACCTCTGAAAATCCTATCTCTGCGTTGATGTCAGAGTCGTGAGAGAGTAAGTCAGAGTACATGAGAGATCAATTATCACACCTCATTTTATTCTCATATGCAAAAATGATAATGGCTAGACCATATAAGAGCTCCACTGTCTTTTTGTCTATCCCTTTCCTCCATAAATGTGTTTCACAGATTGTCCTGGTCTGATGGGGTCTGCTAAAGCACTTTAACAGTTAAAAAGTCAAAGAGAGAATCCTGGCTTCACCTAGATCCATGTGTCTCTAGTCATTGTACTGCTGAGAGGTTTTAAGAGGGATAGCCCAACAGAATAAATCTAACACTCAGCATCGTACCACCATTCCTACATCAAATATCTGTGGCATATGTGGGTTTCTGTATGCTTTACAATAATCTACATTCCCTGTGTGTGTGTGTGTGTGTGTGTGTGTGTGTGTGTGTGTGTGTGGGTGTGTGTGTGTGTGTGTGTGTGAAACAGTTTAAAGTGCTCTGAGTGTCTCTATGTGAGGTGGAGGGTGTGTGTGTGAGCAGGGCCTGGTTTAGTTGTGGGCAAAGGGAGGGAGGGATCTCTCTCTCCCAGAGCCTTTGAGGTGCGGCTTCAGGTTACACATAGCTTTGGGAAAAGGGCCACCTCCGAGAGAAATTCTTAATACAATAATTGTTCTGAGACTTGTTCTTATTAATATTTCTCTGACTCCAGCTTTTTTCACGTTTTTTTTCATCCTCCTTTTTTCTTTAACCAAAATCAGTTGTTGTCTGTTGCTGCTGGAATGCCTGTCAGACTGGGCCCTGACCCTGGGCAGGCAGCAGTAATGATGGGAAGATGAAAGAGCCAGACCCATTCCTAGGCTGCCCTGTTAGGGGGTGCAGGCCTGTGAAATGAGGAGATAATGGAGACCAGGTGTGCAGTGGGGGCCAGAGACGCTCCTCAGTCCTCAGTCCTCAGTCTGAGAGCTCCTCTCTCTGAGAGGGAGGCCACACTGCCTCTGCTTCATGAACACTGACAAGGAGCTCCCTCACAGACTCACACATATGCGTTCACACTGGCATACACACACACACACACACACACACACACACACACACACACACACACACACACACACACACACACACACACACACACACATACACATATACACACATATACACATATACACATATACACACACACACACACACACACACACACACACACACACTGGGGCTGGGGTCAAGAAACTGGTCACCTGACCAGTGGACTGCAAGTTCCAAATGTACAGTATAATCTATACATAATTGCTTTAGGAAACATTAATACACTATTATATTGACACTGAAGGAATAAGGTAGCTATCTGTAGATTTAGCCCCTGCCTGAGCATAGCTATCCTCTCCCTCCTCATGGTTGTAGGACCAACCAGTCAAAGGGAATTATGACAAACCTTACAACAGATGATTCTCACCTCCTCAGTCCCCAGTTGTGCAATGCTTCCAGATGTTCCTTTGTTTCTTCATTTGGAAGTAGGAAGCCTTGTGTAACTTAATAAGTGTTAAATCCAGCATGTAAATTATTAAAACTGTGAATTATGTCTTGTTAGGTGGGGGCTAATGCAAGGAATTCAATCCACATCTGGTTTTGCATTTATAATACTGGTGGGAAGCAATCTCCGATCTTTAGAATGCTTGGGAACACAGTGATTTTTGGTCAGAGAGCATGGATGTGCATGTTTGCGGGTGTATGGGGTGTTGGTACTATAAAGAAGAGCATTTGCCTTATCTTTCATCCAGAACAAGTTTACTTGTTGAGCGTTTACCCCTTGTAGCCATTGTTAATCTGAAGTAGTGAAGTTTTAAAGGAAAGGTCATGCGGATCGGCCGCAAAAGTGTTTCTAATCAGAGCAGACAGGCTTGCAAAGCTCCGCTGTAATTACAATCTAATTAGCAGGCTGCAGACAGAATCCAGCATGCCATTTAACATAAATAATTTAACCCTTCACAGGCACTCTACAAAGAACATGTACTCCACAGCCTATAGAGAAGCAGATGCTAGAGTGAAAACATTGGATATCCCCTACCTCCTTTTTTCCCGTAAAAGGTCAGTAAATGTCAATTGGAGAGAGTTAAAATTTCAAAAGAGGGACTCGGCTGAAAATGAGTCCTCATTAGGACCTCCTCCATAAGAGTCCAACCCTTCTCAGATAAATATTAAACTCTGATTATGTATAAATATGAGACTGATTATGACCCTTATCATCATCTGTGGCTATAGTTTCCACCAGATTATCTCATAATTCATTCGAATAGGAGGGCAAATAGGCCCTTAAATTTAAGAGGGAGACAGTTTGATTATTCCAGGAGGAAAAGCACCATTCAGTTTCTCAGTCATATGGACAAGGAGCTGACAGATACAGAAGTAATCAGTTCAGAAGAATATGGAAATATTGCAGAAGCAGATTTCTATTTGATTCATTTGGTCTGGCTATTGAAAGGGCTGTCGCTCAGGGTTGCTTATCTGGTGAGGTAAAATGTAATTCCACTTTTGGCGTGTCAGTTGTTATACCTTATAAATCAAATATTGGCATTGTGTTTACTGTAGAATTATAGAGAGGAGAGAAACATGGTTCTACTTCAAATGAGATAATTTTTTTATGATACAGAACAGTAGAAAATAAAAGGGTCTATGTGTCGGCAAGAGATGGGGGGAAGAGAGTAAAAGGTAGAGAGAGAGAAGGTGAGGAGACAGAGGGAGAATGGAGAAAAGGGAGGTGGTGAGGTCTTGTCAGTAGGTGTCTCTCTGTTTTAATGAAAGATTACTGTCACCCTGCGAACAGACCCACTCCTGAATAAGTCCACTGCACAGTATCATCTTGACATGAAATTGTTTACAGACATTTGGAGTTATTCTTGCAAAAAGCACTTTTGGCAGCAGCAGGCATGCTGAGAGTTTGAACCCAGGCAAATAGGATTTCAGAGACAGATCCCTATTACTTTGTGAATAAGGTTGTTTGCAGTAGAAAAGTGAGCTGTTCTGTTAGCCAATTGAGTGGCTGATATTACATTTTTGTCTCTGTTCCTCCCTTGCTCTTGGTGCACCTGACTGGCCCTGATAGAATAAATATTGACTGGTGCAGGCAGATTAGGAGGCTGAGGTCTGTGGGTCTGGCTCTGTGCTGCCAGGAGTCAGGGCCTCCTCCGAGGCCCCAGTCTGTCCCAACGTCCCTGTCGCTCTGTCTCTCGCTTCGTTTCTCTGTCTGTCTCTCTCTCTCTGTCTCTCTGTCTCTCTCTCTGTCTCTCTCTCTCTGTCTGTCTCTCTCTCTCTCTCTGTCTCTCTCTCTCTCTGTCTGTCTCTCTCTCTGTCTGTCTCTCTCTCTCTGTCTGTCTCTCTCTCTCTCTCTGTCTCTCTCTCTCTCTGTCTTCCTGCTGGAGGAACACGCCTTGGCCTTGTCTGCCCTTCCCATTACAGTCTCCATTCTGACTAATACTGTTGAGAGATATTTAAACACAACTCTAAAGAGAAGCACATTGCTCCTCTCGCCTCCTCCCTATATGGGCTCAAACAATGAAAAGGCAAACACTCCTATACAAACGTTTTCTCTTTTGCTATTATAAGCGCTTGGTAAATCAATCTTGTTCACACTCATCTGAAGATAATATTATAATGAGAAAATAGATTTTTGTGTCAAGAATAATAACCCTCTAGATGTGTCTCTGATTATAGTCCTTTTTTTGGACAGAGGTTGAACATCTCCTCAGAGCCAAAATTTTGTTTAACTGACATGAAGCACGTCCACCTATGTGATTAATTTATTGTTCTTCTATGACAGAACATTAGTTGCAACACAGCTGTTATGTTTTTTAGCAAGCCTCCTAGCAAGGCTGTTATTGCTACTGCTTTGGCCTGCTTCATACCCAACATATTATGGCCCTGCTGAGCAGCCAATCACCTGCTTTGTAAGTGCACCTCTGGGTCACATGCACACCTCTCAGTCACATGCACACAACAGGAGGTTGGTGGCACCTTAATTGGGGAGGACAGGCTCGTGGTAATGGCTGGAGCGGAATCAGTGGAAAGGTATCAAATACATCAGACACTTAAACCAAGTGTTTGATGCCATTCCATTTGCTCCGTTCCAGCTATTATTATGAGCCATCCTCCCCTCAGCACCCTCCACTGATGCACACACACACATGCGTAAACACACACGCAAAGTCACACACACATGCACACACACATGCAGGAGAATCAAACCAAGGTCATTGCACATTAATTTAACTTTGGTATATGGCCACTGTTTGAAATTAATAAGGCCACCTTTTTAAATGCCGGGTTATCGGCTTCATAAAACAAATGCAGGGCAATTCCTCCCCCCCTCCCTCCCTCTCCTCCTCCCATGATATATGAATTTTTGACCAAATGTCCCCTCTTGACTACTGTAACGAGGTATGATGTATTGAGCCTCTGCTGTTGCCATGGAGACCCCAGTCCCCTGTTACTTGTCATTAGAGCACAAACAAGCACTGGCATCTCATGTCATTCCAGTCAACATGAGGGAGAGCGATGAGAAAGGGAGAGCGTGTGTGTGCTGGGATCTCGCTCCCGCTCCTCAGCGAGAAAATGGCTTGCTGCGTATATTGTTTTGGTTCCATTCCCTTTCTGGTGTGCTCAGGGCGGGGGAGTTGGGAAAAATATATAGCAAGAATGGAGTGTGTGCCTCCTACCCTGTCTCTCTCTAACCTTTCAATGATTCAAAGTAGGACTGCAGATGACAAAATGGAGTCAGGATGTCTTGAAATAATTGCCTGTTCCTGTTCTTTTCTTCCCTTTCTTCACCATCTCTTCCGTCACTGCTTCTAAGGAACAATGGGGTCATTTTCTCTACACGGTCGAGGAAATCAAGACACACCTCTGGTATACAAACAAGAGGACATTGACACAATTTAACATATGGTAGCAGACATTTCTGTATAAAGCATTTTGGACTGTTCCTGTTACATACAAGTGTATAGGGGGCATTGTATAGTACATACAGTGAAAACAATGAATAGGTGTACTGTGCAATCCAGTTGCTGTAGACTAGTGGTAAGACTGGATAAATGTTCAGGGACAGTGATAGGAGTTTGTAATTTACGATAACTGGTTATTATTCATCAGAGAAAGATGCTCATAAGCATTGAGTGAACTGTTGAACTGGTGTGCTGTCTGCCTCTAGTGTTCAATGGTGAAAGATCTCTGGGTGGTGATATACTGAATATGGACTACAGTATCATACCAACCAGGTAAATTGAACAATAACTCATATGCAAGGTACTGAACTAAAAATCATGAAGTGAAATGCAATAGAAGGCTATTATCACAATTGAGAAGATGTGCTGGTGTTTTTTCATCACTAATGTTATTTTGGGCTATGGACAGCTAATAATACTGTAGTTCTAGTGCCAGTGGTGCAGTAGCTTTCACATGCTCTATTCTTTACTTTAGGTTTAATCAGACACTGTTATTCAGTCTGGTTGTCTTGGGATGAAAGTGTGTGCCATGTTTTCAGATGTTCCCTTTCCCCTCATTTCAGTTTTAATCAGGCACTGCTTTCTAGTCCTGTTGTCTTGGGGTGAAAGTGTAGCAGCATTCCTCCCTGTCTTCTCTCTGAACATAATCTCTTCCTCACACAGAACATGAATCCTGCCTTATTTTCCCTCTGTGTTGCACCTTTATTACTTCCAGGTGTTAAGGCCCTGTCTCGCTCACAGGCAGATGTGTTAGAAAAAATGGCCTTTGTTTGGAGTTGTGCTGTTTTTCAAAAGGAAATATTCGCTTGGCTCTGTTCTCTGAAGTCTTGAACAGACAGAGGAAACTAGAAAGAAAATTAGGTGAATGAGTGGTTGAGTGAGAGAAATAGAGAGAGAGAGAGAGAGAGAGAGAGAGAGAGAGAGAGAGAGAGAGAGAGAGAGAGAGAGAGAGAGAGAGAGAGAGAGAGAGAGAGAGAGAGAGAGAGAGAGAGAGAGAGAGAGAAGAGAGAGAAAGAGAGATGCTTTAACAGACAAGGTAAAATAATTTTGCCCTACAGCCAGGGCCATTGAGGCATCTATGTTAGTTTTGGACAGGAGATCTATGAAGTGGTTGTCTTGGCAACATATGTGCGGCAACGTTTATATGGCTTGAGTTTTAGCATTTGCTATAAGAACGTCCGTAATTGAAGACCATTATTACATGAATACAACACAGGTCTATCTCAGGTTTCTGTTCACAGTGCTTCAACTGGCACGAACAAGCTCTGTGACCTGTGTAGTACTGCTACACACCACAAGCAACACAATCATAGAGAATTATAATACTTTGCTTGGATTATAGAGACAATGTTACTGATGCATCAATTTGATCAACTGCATACCCAATAAATCACACATCATCTGATTAATGTAAGGATTAATGACAGATTAAAAAACGTATTAGGTCTGTGGGTATGGCAGAATTATCCTGTGTTGTGTGTGTATCAAAATGAAAAGGGGTATTTGAAAGTGGAACTTAGCCAGGCTAAGGACTCTCTTAAACCTTTCCCACATCTCCCCTCTGGACTTTCTCCCTTTTCCTGTAAGGAGCTAAACTGAGATCCCATGTACTTGCAATGAAAAGTGACAGGAAATTGACTAAAACATTGGAAATCAATGGAAAGTAAATGTGGTCCTTAAGTACAAGTGAACAGCGGAGAGCAGCCTTATGTCTACCCCTCTCTCTCCCTCTCTATCTCTTCCTTCCTCTCTCCTTTTTTACCTTTCTCTCTCTCTCTCTCCCTCTCTCACACACACACTCCCTATCTCACTCCCTCCATCTCTGTCTCAGGCTGAGTCAATACCTGTACACAGTCGAGAAAAGATAGCTGATACGTCTTGTTAGTTGCGGGTGTGTGTGTGTGTGTGTCTGTGTGTGTGTGTGTGCATGTATGTGTGTCCAAATGGAGCAGTAAAGACATCTATTCCCGAGTGCGGAGGCCAGGTCATTGTAAAGGATGCAGAGGAAGTGCCAAGGTAGTACTTCCAGCTGTGCCTGGCCATACGTTGCTCTGATTGGCTAGTGTGATGAGGGATAGGTCATGTAGGCCTACCAGCCATCTCCTTTAAAGATGCACTCCGGGATCTTAAGCACAAGAAATGTGTAACATATTGCATAAATTGGATTCATAACATATCACACGAATTGCAAAATTCGTATGATATCATACAAATTACAAAATTCGTATGATATCATACAAATTACAAAATTCATATGATATCATACAAATTACAAAATTCATAACATATCACACGAAATGGATGACGTAGTACACAATTGGATGATGTAGTACACAAAAAATGGGGACCCGTTTTGGCTCGTGAGCACCACTTTCAAAACTATTGGCAGAAATTACACACAAGTTTGAGAGTGCATCTTCAAGTCACAGGTTTGCCTTAGAGGAGATGCTCAGTACAGGTAGCCAAAAAATCTGTCCGACAGAGAAAGGGTTGTTACGGCCATGATGTGTTAGGTTAGTTCAGTTCAACCTTGGTCTCTGAATACTGGGTCCCAGATGGTTAAGAGAATAGCAGTCCATAATGCCATTTAACCCTTTCATCTGGGGACCTCCTAGCCTTAGGCACAGGGAGTATGCACTTGACATCTGCTCTGATGGGCTTTTATTGTCGAGGCTCCTGTCAAATTTTTGCCTGGATAATTTATACAACCACTCAGATGAACCATCAAAACCACATATTTAATTGGATATAAAAGAATGGTTCAGAATAGAATGGAACAAAACAGAATGGAGTAGAATTTTATAGAATAATAAGGATCAAGGAAACCTGTGTGCTTTCAGCAGTGTACAATTGCAGTATACTTTAAATTACCATTTAAAAGCACAAAACATAATATAGCCTACAATTCAAAGTATTTATCCAATGCTTATGTTAAATCTTGGAGAGGAGCCCTAGAGCCTGATTGTGTTGCTTTCCTCTCCCCTTCAGAAGGAAAGGGCCACGTACACATATCAATTATTTTCAAAGATATAATTTAAAGTTTGCAGGAAGGCACCTTTTGCAACAGAGAAGAAATATAACAAATAAGAGAGTGTGGGAAGGAAATTGGCATGTGGGCGTAGTTTTGAATGTGCCAAAGCGAAGGAAGCATACGTTGGCAGCAGAATCAAAACAATAAAGCTGATTTATACTTCTCCAAGTGATGTTCCTGTAATCGAGTCAATTCCCTCCAAATCCATTTACCATGTTTGGAGAATGAGGCCCCGGGAGCGCTTTGATGATGTAATGCCCCATACAGGTTTAGAATACTTTATTCTTAATCCAGACCTCTGTTGTCCCACAGGAGATCAATGGGGGTGGTGCCAGATCAATAGCATTACATACAAATATCTGTCACTATCCCACCAAACTGTGCTGGCACATGATCTATCTCCCTACCAGCTGCCCAGCCAACATCCACAGCAGGGCAGAGCAGGCTAGCTGACTCCAATAGACACTCACAATGGTAAACACATGCATACTGCTGTCTTAGTTAATGAGAGAGACAACCTGCAGGGCTTTGAAGGGAAAGAAAAGGTTTACATACAAAATACAACATTAAATCATATTACACATGAATTATGGAATATTTGCTATATTTCTTTACAAATGTGTCTTGGCTATCACTTTCATGTTTTTTAAAAAATGAGGAGTACATATGTTAATACTAGCTTTTTCACATGAAAGCTGTTATATATTATATATGAAGAAAAGGTTAACAGTCTAAATATGTGGATTGTATAAAGAGAGAATGGGGATTGTGGGTAAAAGAGCCCTGAGGAGTTGTGTTTTATGGTTTGTGGCTGAGGTTCCTGGCTGTGGGACTATGTGTTTCCATGTTCACTGTGTAATGCCTGTGCTTTCATTACAGATAGAAGCATAATCTGGGGAAACCAAGGTTTATGTAAAACAGAAATTAGAGAGAAGACCTTGCTGTCAAAACAAGCGGAAGAGACACATATAAACAAGGATATTTTTTTAAATAGGTCGCCTCTCTGTCCTCTTCCTCATCTAAGCCCCCCCCCCCCCCCCCACCTCCTGCACAGACTGGTATGAGTGTGACCATGCAGGGGTTAAATCCACTGCACCATAAAACCGGAGCTGTTCATAAAGTGGTGGAATAAGAAGCAGAAATCATATTTCAAGTATGATTAGTTCATCCGCAGGGCACCTTGTGCCATTGAGAAAGGGGGGAGAGGGGGAGAGGGCATTGTGCACAGCGAGCAGTAAATTATATCTAGCCTTTGAATGATTCCTGCAGATCCTATTACAACAGTGAGGAGGGTGTGTGGGGTGGGGGATGGGGGGGGGGTTGGGAGAGAGAGAAGCAGCAGAACGAATCGGATGAATTCTGTTTCCAGCTGTCCGAATGGGGGTGGGGGCCAGCAGCAGCAAGGAGGGGGGCTAAGGGATTGGCAGGGAAGGGGTGAGACAATAAAATATGCATTTGTTCCCAATCCAAAAACACTGTCATGTTAACATATAGCTACCAAAACACACACAAAATATATTTTTCCTTTGTTATTCACTCCATCTCTCCTGTTCCCACCATCTCCCTTCAAAATTAGGAAAACAAAGTGTATGTATCCATCTTCTATCTCATTTGAACAGTCCCCCGCCCTCTGCTGCAATGTACCCTGAATATTTGAGAGGCTCTTGTCTCCCATTCGTCACCTTGACTAGTGATATAGTAGCTGACACTAGCTGTTGCGTTAGCGTACTGCTGCTGGAGATTGCCTTCGCAGGAGAAATTCTGCATTTATTCACCCCACTCCTCTTTTTGGAGAGCAGTCACCCAACTATTGTGCATCATCAGTCCTTTTCCCCTCTAGGCTATTAAAACACACATAAGGAAAATAATCTCTGCAGCACTTTCCAATTGTATGGTGCTCTGTGAAAAGAAGATGTATACAGATAACAGAAGATGCAATATAATGCATTTATCCGGATGAACAATAATCATATTTGAGATAACTCTAACAACAGCTTTGGTTGAATCTAACTGCTGCAAAAGTGTGTATCGGTTACTAGTCCACCATTAGTCCTTACCAGTGGAGGGGAGGAAGGCATGTGGTGACACAAAAGTAAGACTAGCCACATTGGTATTTGATAAGCTGATCAATTCTAGCTAGGTGGCTAGGTGACTAATGTTAGCTAGGCTAGTGGTTAGGGTTAAGTTTAGGACTAGGTTAAAGGGCTAGGGTTAGGGGAAAGAAGGGTTAGCTAAATGGGTTAAGGTTAGGGGAAGGGTTAGCTAAAAGGTTTAAGGTTAGAGGAAGGGTTAGCTAACATGCTAAGTAGTTGCAAAGTAGCTAAAAAGTAGTAAGTAGGTGAAAAGTTGCTAATTAGCTAAAATTATAAAGCTGTCTGTGATGAGATTTGAACTCGCATCCTATGGGTTGCTAGACGTTCGCGTTATATGCCCACCCAACCACCCTACTTTAAGTCACCATATGTCTAACCTCAGCAACTCTATGTCAATAATAGCTTACATGTCTGTTTTTAACATGCTTATTACATGCTTGGAATGATGCAATTCAGGATGAAACAACTTTATAATGCTATTCATTAACCATCAATCATGTCTAAAAAATAATCCTGCTCTCAGAGTGTGTTGAGCGGAGATAGTTTTATAGAAGAATTTACTGACACAACTGTTGACATCAGTCACTTGTTCCAGGAGCTCAACATTCTCTGGGTATGAGATATGTAAGCAGGTGAGCTCTGACAGAGATATGATCACCATCAGTCACCTGTCTGCCAGCATCACATTACACTACAGATGTAGGATCTTAATTTGAGCCAGCTTGCTACAGTAGAAAAATAATCCTGCAGCAACAGGAAATGTGAATTATTATGTGGATTATAATTAATGGACATTTTTGTAGAGGTTGATACTGTACATTTTCGTAAGGGAAAATCAAGCATTTCAGGAAAGTTCTCCTGCAACAGGGTGATCAAATTAAGATCCTATATCTGTACATGTCATATGCCAGCTCCTAACCACAAAAATCGGCCCAATGACAGCAATTCCCTGCCCACTCACCAATGTACAGGGGGCCTGAGTAGATTCCACTCAGGTTGGGGATCAAAAATCCCACAGTGTCAGCCCCCACGCTATATAACATGGGAAATAAAGGCTTGTCATATCAACACAAACAAGGAATGCTTTCACAGAGCTTACAGTGTGACCCAAAATGAGAGGAGGGAATGGTAGCCATGTGTTTTTACTAATGTAAAATGTCTTAAATTACCTCACGCCTGTCCCTCATGTCCAATGTCCCTGTTCTGTAAAAGCTGTTGTACTTATGCATTAGAATATTAATTAAGCCCAATTTGAACGCAACGTGTTGGGAGGGATAGAAAATGGGTGAGAGGGGCCGGACATTTAATGCAGAACATTAATAATAACAGGGGAGGGGGCAGGGGAAATTTAAAATGAAGGAATTCTGCACCCCACCTCCCACATTAATTGCAAATTTGAATTTCCTATAATGGATTCTGACATCTCAAGTCACCAAAATCCATCATTGTGAAGGGAATCATTGCTCAATTAACCTGTCACCCCACCATGTCCCGTGTCTTTCTGCGGGGCCCGTTCAAACGAAATTAAGAATTCGAATTACCTTCAAATGTAAAGCAGATTGATAATTCCCTCTCCCCCCCACACACAGCCCTGTCTCTGCTCTCTGCTTCCTATTCTGACTGCAGCACAGTGCTCTGCTCAGGGAGAGGGCCCCTGTCTGGTGAGACAGCAACTTCTCCATTCATTTGGCCTATCTATAGTTCTAACATTTCAATTCATCCCTTGACCTTGACGATTGCATCTCCTTTTCTGCAGCGAATAGTGCAGTACACCAACATTCTAATTTTAGCAGGGTTTTATGCAACCTGAGCAAGTTATTCATGCTTTACTAACATAGTAGAGATGAAACACACATCATATCATGAATAGGTCAGGATACAGAAATCACTAATGATGGTAAGAATAAGAAATGGTTGCCCTGATACAATATGCATGCTTTTCTTATCTTCAGTGTGTCTCAGATGCTATGGATCACTGTGTTGCTGTTTTGTCTGGGTGAACCCCAGCTATCTTTGCTCCAGATGTAGATTTAATAAATAAATCACAGGTTCCTGTTCATCAGTGTAATTAATAGTGTTTCTGCTCTCCTGGGTGTCACTGGGCTGGTTTTATAGTCTGGGCTAGGGAAAGGTCTGGCCCACAGTGAGCTCATAAGCTTGGCTTTCACACTGGCTATGCGGTCAAGATCACTCCTACAATAAGCATATAGATTTTTGAAATGCAGTTTCTATGTACAAAAATATCTGTTTGCTACGTATCTATGCTACTAGGTCTTGTGTAGAGATGGCAACCAGTCATGTGTGGATCTTCCCATCCTCTTACCTTGACTCCCTAAAACTTATTACACTAAAACTCAGGTTGAAATGAAATGAAAGGGGAAATTAAACTGAACGGTATTCTATGGTTGTCTATTTCTATTCAAGTAAATTGAAATCTTTAATTTTCCATCCTCCTTCCTTTTTCTAAGACGTTGTGTTATTGGCTATTGTGTACCACAGTGGAAAGCATGTGCACCCAATGTCCTTAAGAGAGAGAGCGAGAGAGAGAGAGAGAGAGAGAGAGAGAGAGAGAGAGAGAGAGAGAGAGAGAGAGAGAGAGAGAGAGAGAGAGAGAGAGAGAGAGAGAGAGAGAGAGAGAGAGAGAGAGAGAGAGAGAGAGAGAGAGAGAGAGAGAGAGAGAGAGAGAGAGAGAGAGAGAGAGAGAGAGAGAAGAACGACTGTACTTCTTTCCCTCCTTCAATTTCCAGCTTTCATAACGAGCTTGACACACAAAAGGGGAAATTAATCAGCAACCATTCTAATGCAACCTTGACATTACATGGTTTTCAACATTTTTAACCATTGCAGCAATTACTGTCTTTTATTATAGTAAAGAGCCATTCACAAAGGGTTCGTTGTGGAACAAAGCCTGACAGCCAGTGTTTCCACACTGCTGATGCTCAGGAAGGTAAAGAGACGTCTTATTGACAACATCTTGTTTTGCTTTGGAACATTCAAACCTTTGTCTGACTGCTTTTCCCATCAGTGTGATGACAAGTTGTAACAATTATTTATTTTTCAATTAAATACATTGTCAATTTTACATCTTAATGATTCAAATGCATTGTTTTCTTTCCACAATGTGGAATGAGATGTTTTACAAGACAATAATAGATTACATTCAAAGCACCACTACAATCAACTATCTTGAGTAATGTTCTGTATACAATAGTGCAAAACTGTCACCAGTTAGCAATGTAGGCTTGGTTCTTTTGTGTTGTAAGGATGCCTCTTCAAAAGGCCTTATTTGTCCTGTTTCTCATTTGACAGTCTGAAATGAAGAGACTGCTTGATTAGAGACGTATGAGCGATGTATAGAGAGGTTTGTGTGTGCTCCTACTAGATTCCACCACCCCCACATCCAAAGAAACAAGCAAAGTACGGGTGATATGGACTTGGGACAAGAGGAAAGTGTGGAGAGACATGGCAGATGATAGTGAGCATAAGAATGAGCTGTAGAGATGGACAGAAAAAAAACAGACAAATGAAAAAGATAAGGCACCTGCCTTCTGGCGCAATACAAGACTAGCTGGCAGCCATGTAGCTGTTGATTCTTCTTTATTTTTGTAATAATTCAAATTTAATTAAAGGCTGGGGGAGAAAATGGCCTGAGCTGATGGTATAATGAGTTGCCAAGGGACATCTTTGTAATAATCTCAGTTTGTAACAAAGATGTTGCCAAGTCGTGGTCGGCTTGTGAGTCACTGGGCCTGCGTGGCCACATCCATTGCCCAGATAAATCCCACCGACCCTTAGGACCGCATTCCTTTTTACATAATTTTCTGATTTAACTGATTACTTCATTGTAGCTTTCAGCCCTAATTGACAACAGGAAACTCAGAAGAAAGTGAAATCACAGCATTCGTCATTTGCCAAGGTCTCATTTATCTTAGAGTGATATTCAGTTTTTAAATTGAGCAGGAGCTACCTGGAGCCAGGCTCCTGCACCTTGGGTCAAAGAGAGAGCTTGGCTCCAGCACTTACGGTCCGAAGAAAAAAGTATGATAAAAAGTATGATAAACCAAGGTTAGGGTTTGGGTTGACATAAAACTAGGGTTAGGGTTAGGGTTGATGATAGGGTTTGGGTTGAACCGGGATGTGGACATGAAGCTAGGGTTTATGATTTGATTAGGACCCCATTAGCTGACGCCAATGGCGACATCTAGTCTTAATGGGGTCTGACATAATAAAAAATACTTTACAGACCAAAACACTTTACAATTGACATACATTTAAAATATTAACATAGACATTACAGACTTATACAGTGCCTTCAGAAAGTATCAATACCCCTTGACTTATTCCACATTTTGTTGTGTTACAGCCTGAATTAAAAATGGATGAAATATATTTATTTTTCTCACCCATCTACACACAATACCCCCTAATGACAAAGTGAAAACATGTTTTTAGGAATGTTTGCAAATGTATTGAAAATGAAACACAGAAATATCTCATTTACATAAGTATTCACACCCCTGAGTCAATACATGTTAGAAACACATTTGGCAGAGATTACAGCTGTGAGTCTTTCTGGGTAAGTCTCTAAGAGATTTGCACAACTGAATTGTATAATATTTGCACATTATTCTTTTTTAAATTCTTCAAGCTCTGTCAAGTTGATTGTTGATCATCGCTAGACAGCCATTTTCAAGTCCTCCATAGATTTTCAAGCCGATTTAAGTCAAAACTGTAACTTGGCCACTCAGGAACATTCAATGTCGTCTTGGTAAGCAACTCCAGTGTACATTTGGCCTTGTGTTTTAGGTTATTGTCCAGCTGAAAGAATAATTCATCTTCCAGAGTCTGGTGGAAAGCAGACTGAACCCGGTTTTCCTCTAGGATTTTGCCTGTTCTTAACTCCATTCCGTTTCTTTTTTATCCTGAAAAACTCCCCTGTCCTTAACGATTACAAGTATACACATAAAATGATGCAGCCACCACTACGCTTGAAAATATGCAGAGTGGTACTCAGCAATGTGTTGCATTGGATTTGCCCCAAACATACCACATTGGTGGCATGTTTTACTTTAGTGCCTTGTTGCAAACAGGATGCATGTTTTGGAATATTTTTATTCTGTACAAGCTTCCTTCTTTTCACTCTGTCAATTAGGTTAGTATTGTGGAGTACTGTAACTACAATGTTGTTGATCCATCCTCAGTTTTCTCCTATCACAGCCATTAAACTTTGTAACTGTTTTAAAGTCACCATTGGCCTCATGGTTAAATCCCTGAGCGGTTTCCTTCCTCTCCGGCAACTGAGTTAGAAAGAATGCCTGTATCTTTGTAGTAACTGGGTGTTTTTTATATTTTTTATTATTGTTTATTTTTTATTAACCCATCCACCACCACCCCTCTTCGGAGGACACATATTTTTTTATTTTTTTTTTCTACAGATTTTCAAATACATTTTACATATACATTTTACATACACATTTTGCATACACATTTTACATACATGGTACTTTTATATACAGCAATCACATAACAATAATGCATTACTGAACATAAGATCCTTTATCCCACCCCTCAGCCACTCTCAGCCCATCCCACCTATCACCATAGACCACCCTCGTTTGGTTTCCATGTGCATTATATATATTTTTCTATTGTGCTGTAACTGGGTGTATTTGTATTGATACACCATCCAAAGTCTTCACCATGCTCAAAGGAATTTTCAGTGTCTGTCAATAGGTGCCCTTCTTTGCGAGGCATTGGAAAACCTTGCTGGTCTTTGTGGTTGAATCTGTGAATCTGAGTCCATGCAACTTATTATGTGATTTGTTAGGCACATTTTTACTTCTGAACTTATCTAGGCTTGCCATAACAAAGGGGTTGAATACTTATTGAGTCAAGACATTTCAGCTTTTCATTTGTAATTATTTTGTAAAAAATTCAAAAAACATAATTCCACTTTGACATTATGGGGTATTGTATGTAGGCCAGTGTGTCACGCCCTGGCTCTGGGGACTATTAAATGTTGAGCCAGGGTGTGGATTTTCTATTGTTTAGTTTTCTAGGTTTGTGTTCTAGTTCGTGTATATCTATGTTGGCCAGGGTGGTTCCCAATCAGAGGCAGCTGTAGCTTGTTGTCTCTGATTGGGGACAATACTTAGGCAGCCTGTTTGGCACTGTTATTTTGTGGGATCTTGTTCCGTTAAGGTTTGTGTTATTAACCTAGGACTTCACGTATCGTTTGGTTTGTTGTTTTGGTTCGTGTGTGTACACAATAAAAGTATGTACGCCTATCACGCTGCGCCTTGGTCCGCTTCATCATCTAACGACGATCATGACAGAAGATCCCACCACGACTGGATCAAGCAGTGTGAAGAGGAGAGAGGATGGACTTGGGAGGAGAGGAGTGAGAGTCTGGCGAGGGCCATGGAGGCCATGTTCACGGGGGAGAGACAAGCCCAACATTTTTTTAGGGGGGGGCTCACGCCGTGGACGACGAGGCAGCGGGAGGCCGCGATAGAGCGGTTCAGCAGGTTAGCTGAGGAGGCCGCCAGGTTACGGGGGCCACTGGTCACGAGGGAGAAGGAGAGTGTGGAGGCACGGCGAGAGGAACTGGTTAGGCAGCAGAGGGAGCGGAGGTTTATGAGGAAACCCAGTCCCGCTCCTCGCACCAAGCAAGTGGTGTGTGTCACCAGTCCGGTCCGGCCCGTTCCTGATTCCCGCACAAGGCCAGTGGTGTGTGTTCCCAGTACGGTCAGGCCCGTTCCTGCTCCCCGCACTAAGTCTGTGGTGCGCGTCGCCAGCCCGGTCCGGCCTGTTCCTGCTCCCCGCACCAAGCCAATGGTGCGCGTCGCCAGCCCGGTTCGGCCTGTTCCTGCTCCCCGCACCAAGCCAGTGGTGCGCGTCGTCAGCCCGGTCCGGCCCGTTCCTGCTCCCCGCACCAAGGCAATGGTGCGCGTCGCCAGCCCGGTCCGGCCTGTTCCTGCTCCCCGCACCAAGCCAATGGTGCGCGTCGTCAGCCCGGTCCGGCCCGTTCCTGCTCCCCGCACCAAGCCAATGGTGCGCGTCGTCAGCCCGGTCCGGCCCGTTCCTGCTCCCCGCACCAAGCCAGTGGTGCGCGTCGTCAGCCCGGTCCGGCCCGTTCCTGCTCCCCGCACCAAGCCAGGGGTGCGCGACGTCAGCCCGGTCTGGCCCGTTCCTGCTCCCCGCACCAAGCCAGTGGTGCGCGTCGCCAGCCCGGTCCGGCCCGTTCCTGCTCCTCGCACCAAGCCAGTGGTGCGCGTCGTCAGTCCGGCACGGTCCGTGCCTGTTCCACCGGTGCCTGGTCCGGCACCGGTCAGCTGCTCCACACCGGAGCCAGAGCAATCCGCTTCACCGGTGTCCAGTCCAGCTCCGGCCAGCGGGGCCAGACCAGACCAGGGGCGCTACGGGGGGGTAGAGATAGAGTGGTGGTCACGCCCGGAGCCGGATCCGCCTCCGAGGCGGAAGGCCCACCCGGCCCCTCCCCTGTTGTGTTTGGTTGGCGCGGTCGCAGTCCGCGCCTTTGGGGGGGGATACTGTCACGCCCTGGCTCTGGGGACTATTAAATGTTGAGCCAGGGTGTGGATTTCCTATTGTTTAGTTTTCTAGGTTTGTGTTCTAGTTCGTGTATATCTATGTTGGCCAGGGTGGTTCCCAATCAGAGGCAGCTGTAGCTTGTTGTCTCTGATTGGGGACCATACTTAGGCAGCCTGTTTGGCACTGTTATTTTGTGGGATCTTGTTCCGTTAAGGTTTGTGTTATTAACCTAGGACTTCACGTATCGTTTGGTTTGTTGTTTTGGTTCGTGTGTGTACACAATAAAAGTATGTACGCCTATCACGCTGCGCCTTGGTCCGCTTCATCATCTAACGACGATCATGACACAGTGACACAAAATCTCAATTTAATCAATTAAAAATTCAGTATGTAACAACAGAATGTAGAAAAAGTCAAAGGGTGTGAATACTTTGTGAAGGCACTGTATATATATATATTTAACTACAACTAAAGACACTCAAATGTACACACATTTCAGAAACAATACAACTAAAGAATAATAATGTGAGGTGTGTGTAGAGTGTGTGTTAGAGTGCATGTGTGCATTTATCAGTTACACATACATGTCAGTACATACACACACATGGGGGAGGTCACGTGGAAGAGGCATTGTGCCTTGAGGTGTTGCTTTATTTGTTTTTTGAAACCTGGTTTGCTGTTTACTTGCGCTATGTGAGATAGAAGGGAGTTCCATGCAATGCTGTGCAGGTTAGGGTTGGGGTTAGGGTTAGGATTGTGGTTGAGGCTAAAGTTAGGGTTGAACCGAGATGTGAACATGAAGCTATTGTTAGGATTAGGGTTGAACATAAGGCTAGGGCCAGCCCTACACTCTTAAAAAAAAATTTTTTTAAGGGTTCTTCGGCTGTCCCCATAGGAGAACCCTTTTCGATTCCAGGTAAAACCCTTTTTGGTTCCAGGTAGAACTATTTTGGGTTCCATGTAGAACCCTATGTATATGGAACCCAGAATGGTTCTACTTGGAAACAAAAGGGTTCTACCTGGAACCATCAAGGGTTATTCAAAGGGTTCTCTTATGGGGACCGCCAAATAACCCTTTTAGGTTCTAGATAGCACCTTTTTTTCTAAGAGTGTAGCATAACCCTAACCCTAATCTTGGCATAAACCAAATATGGCTCCTCCACCTCTGAATTTCCATTCAACCCCTGGTGATATCCAAAATGAGAGACATGATGCTATTATCACCAAGAATAGAGCTGGCACAAGGCAACAACACAATGTAAGCAACATTACGTCAACCTAATAACAGAAGACACTTTTAATTAAAGCTGTCAAGACATAGACCTATTTTCATGCAGTGCTTCCACTAGATTCCTGCTCAAGAATATTGACAAGACGTGGCAATGTCAAAGGTGATTATTTAAAAAGCTGAAAAATAAGGAAAGGCTTTTATTGAATCTCACAAATTTGCACAAATTCCAGCCGCCGACGCGTCAGCCTAATCTGAACTCTATACAATGTTACACAATCCACTAAACTCTGCAGGTGATTATGTTGCACAGCATTCAATAGTCTATTGTGAAGTGATTAAAGCATGTCTCTCCTGGACTGGTGATAATCAATCTAACCTTCATACATTGACTATTTGTCCAACCAGAACATTTACTGCATATGCAGAAAATTAATAAGACAACTGGAAATTGATAAATACAATGGATAGTGGCATGCAGTTGAGGCTCCTCATAGGAGGAAGGGGAGGACCATCCTCCTCAGTGAATTTCATAAAAAAAAAATCACAAAACATTGAAATAATTTAGATAAAACTACACTAAATATATTCACGTCACCAAAGAATTGATTAAAACACACTGTTTTGCAATGAAGGTCTACAGTAGCCTCAACAGCACTCTGTAGTGTAGCACCATGGTGTAGCCGGAGGACAGCTAGTTTCTGTGCTCCTCTTGGTACATTGACTTCAATACAAAACCTAGGAGGCTCTTGGTTCTCACCCCCTTCCATAGACTTACACAGTAATTATGACAACTTCTGGAGGACGTCCTCCAACCTATCAGAGCTCTTGCAGCATGAACTGACATGTTGTCCACCCAATCAAAGGATCAGAGAATGAATCTAGTATTGAAAGCATAAGCTACAGCTAGCTAGCACTGCAGTGAATCAAATGTGGTGAGTAGTTGACTCAAAGAGAGAGAAAGATAATAGTTGAACAATTTTCAACAAATTCATTCATTCAAAAATGAAGGAGAAGCAAGAGAGAGAGAGAAATTTTGTCATTTCTTTTCACTTTCAGTTTCACTTACTTAGCTAGCAAATGCAGCTGGCTAGTTTAGTTACTCAAACACCATGCTCAAACAGAGGGATGCTATGTTAGCTAGCTGGCTATGACTATCCAACACAACACTGGAACTCTTCCATGTCAAGGTAAGCTTTTGGTTTTATTAATTTATTGGCACTAGTGTCCGCCGGTGAAACTGCTTACTGACTATACACTGTAACGTTACTGCATGATTGTAGCGGGTTCACTAACGCATTAGTTCTATTAGCTATGTTGACTAGGACGTTACTTTAGGTAATATGGGGACAACGATGTAGGCTGTGTGTAGCGGTTATGACATGGTTTGGCTTGCAACGTTTTTTTTTGCCTGGTCACATACAGTTGATGTGTTGTTCATTGAAGTCCACAAACAAAGGGAAAAGGTGAGAGGAGGAGAGTGCATAGAGGCTAGAATGAATACAACATGGCTGCTATGAAAGTGAACTGTGTTTATGTGTGATCAGGGGTGTATTCATTCTGCCGATTCTGTTGAAAAACGCTTCTGAAACGGAAGCAAACAACACAGGGATAAAAATACCTGAATTTATCCAAAAGAAACTCTCGTTTGCAACTGTTGGACTAATGATTACACCCTAGATAAGATAGATGCAGGCAAGAGTGTGCAAGGTGGTATTGAATGTGTCACTGTCTGTCCATGTGTCACTGTCTGTCATCTCAAATGTTTCTCTCAACCAGTGTGCACCTATGTTGTAAACTTTAATTCATAGGCTAGGTTGTAGCAACCTCATGATGGATATAAGGAAAAAAATTGAGTATCATGTAGCAGCCTAAACCTATCAATGTTACATTGAACTGGGTGAATGGAATATGAATTGAGGTTATGGATGAATGCTGTAATGGAAATAAGGCCATTCTCATGAAAAAAAATTGTCCTCCCTCATCATAAACAGTACTGACCGCCACTGGTGGCATGATATGCACAGAATAGGGAGAACAACAAGGTGTGTGTAAAATTTCCTTTGAGAATTTCGGGAGAGGTTATGGATGAATGTGATTTGCAAGCAGCTTTTTATTGGTTTGTGTTGCACTGCATTAGCAAAACAAAGATCTCACAGGCATGCAATATTGTGTTTGTGAATTAAACAGCTTCCCCTGGGCAAGCAGATTTTAACAATTTGTCCAGTTCCCGTTGTGACGCAGGGTCTTATAAATGTTTATGAGGCTCAGAAGCTCTACAGTTCACAGCACATTATAAGAAATAATATTGTTAGCAATCAGTTTCAGTATCTCTTATTCATCATGCACCCTGATAGCCTTTTAGGCCATGGAGTTTAAGGCAGGAAACAAATATGCTCATAATAAACAGGAATAGAGGGAAGGCAATTTTCAAGTCAATAATCTAGTAATATAGCAATCATGCGGCTTTCAGCACGCTTTGCCTTATGATTCTCAACAGGAACTCATTCCAAGCTTACTGAGCAGAGGAGCAGCATATAACCATCAATATATTCTCACTGCCCATTACTTTCTATTCTTCATAAAACAAAGGACCTTTGGAAATTCAATTTCAATAAAGTGTCCTATATTTGCAAGGGAAAGAGGTTCCAAGGAGATGAAACCACTGTACAGGCAGAGTGTTATGAGAACATCAGACCACATGGGCTATTTCCAATTGTAAGGGCCAGACATAAAAAGGCAAGGTGTGATATCACTGACCATACCTGAAATAAGGTGCAAGTCAAAAAATTATAATAGCACACAATCTGGACCTTCCATTTTCTGATCTGTACAGTAGTAGAAGAGATAGTAATTTCGTTTTTTATTGCTTTTAATATTGCATTTTGCATTATACATGTGTGACTGTCACTAAAACAAATAGTTTTACCTTAATTCATCACTACCTAAAAAGGTTGTCACAATTAAACAACAAGAAAGGGGACAGTCCAAGGGACAGTAATGCACGCTCGTCACAACCAAACAGCTAGTTAGTTGTGCACGTTTCCATGGAAATCTGGGACTTTCACTCCCAAAACAAACACTGGTTCACGCCTCCTCGTGGCAATGTTTACACTGTGATTGGTTCTAAAGACAAAAGCGCTACGCAAAATAATTGCCTGATTGGCTAGTCTCTCTGTTGGAACTGGAACTGACAGGATGTGCAGGTGCCGAAGCGGGAGAAGGGGGCTTCCAGGCGGGTAATGTTAGAACGTGGTGACAGCGGATAAAACGGAACGCAATAAGTTTACCACTGCATTTATAATGCAAAGTGGAAGGGAGACTTTCACTTGCTGAACAACATGAGATTGATTACATCTGTGCAGGGAGCCTCATAAAGCCTCTTGGCATATCCGAAACCGAATGAAATGATAAGCAGCCGGAGTGCAACAGGTAGCTAGCTATATATTATGAGGACAACACAACTCTGTTGATGTTAGCTAGTCAGCTAACGGAATTAGCCAAATAATTATCTAGCTATAAGCTAACGTTACCTATTTGGCTATCAACGTTAGGCGACCTCGTAGTCTTTCAAGAAGTTGATACTGCCTGTGGGTTTATAGCCATATCCTGGAAAACACTTTTGTCACTGTTTGTCAAAGTAGCTAGCTAGCTGGGTTGCTGCTACTATCTATCCATCTCACCCAGCAGCTCGAGTTGAGGCTCGTGATGCAAAACACTGCCACTGAGAGATTTGTAATGATGGTTGTGCCTCAGATAGGTGCGTGCTGTTTGTGAAGTTAGCTAGTTCTAAATGTAATTTAAATGCATTAGCCTGATTTGTTAATTAACTAAACCTCCCTTTTAAAGGGACATTTTCTGTCTCTCTCTCGTTCTCTCATTCTCTTGCTCTCCTCTTGCTTTCTCTCTCCATCTCAATCTGGAGTTGGTTCAATCTAATCCAGAATATGACTTGGTCAGAAGTGAGATAAGGAAGATGGGGGGTGGTGGTGTGTAAACATCAATATGAATTAAATGGACAGCACCACCTCTATCAACATCATCCTCCAAGTCAAGGCTACTCTGCAGCAAGATATGATTTATTCTACTTTCTTTTTTCATTACTTATTTTCCTTCCAATGATTTCAGAAGATTTAGATGCAGCTCACTCACACATACCCACAAATAGAGTTGTAAACCTCTGAGTTTTGGGCATTTTCCTTTGTTCTTTGCCCACAATCTCACCTGCTCCTTTGGTGCACAGTTTCTCTTTATCTGCCATTGTTATAACGTATTAGTTGTCGGAGTGAAATGTGTTTTATAGGCTGCTCCTCAAAGAGAGACTATGCTGCTCTGCTCCCTAGATTAATTACTGCTGTTAGAGATAATATAACTAGGCATTGTGGTCTGAAGCAAGGGGCTCTGGGTAGGTTTTGCAGCACATAATTAAAAATGATGACTTGAAAAATAAGGGCTTTACTCACCTGAGGATTCAGGTATGTTATTAAAGCCATTTATTGTGTGGGCTGCTGCATTTCTGGACAGTCACAGTCCCTATGAGAGTATCTGAGGATCATCAGTGGCCAGCTCAGACATTGATGCCTGCACTGAAATCCCATCACTTTTTTTTTTTTTTTTTACAGTGTCTCTATATGGTACTGTAGGTAATGCCATAATTTACTGTTTTAGTTAAAGGTTTGTCATTGTGAGACATGGTGTCCATGCATTAGTTGTGTTGATGGTAATATGTGTTTATTTGTGTTGATAGATTACAGGTCTGGCTCAGGGGATCATGGCTACTCCAGAGAGACTCAGCCGCCAGCTGAGATGCAGAAACTCCTGGTGGAATTCCGGACCCTTTACCACGAGCGCCTTCAACGCATTGACCAATCAGATGACAGCCGGGAGGAAGCTCTGCAGGTAAACTGGTAATGGCGGTCACGCTCCTTGGATGTTTGGATGTGCTGGGGAAAGAGTGTGATTTCCGCTAATGAACTCATTATTTAGACTGGCTTGGTCAGCGGAGAAAATCACACGTGGCAATCCCAGTAAATAACAGATCAACCAACCTACATTATGTTCCCCAGAGCTTACAGTCAGGGCTGGAAAAATCACCACAAAGACTGATGCAAATCATTGTTGTTTTTGTTGTTTGCTGATTGCATGTGCAGTGCTGAAATCAGAAATGAGGTGGTCCCCCTACAATCCTGCAATGTGATGCATATGTGTGAGAATAAACTAGAAAATGTTTAGGCCTACATTATGATGCAGACACTTAGTGACAGGCCTTTTATGGCGACTAACTGCTGGCACTGCATGTGAAGTCTGAGGAGGGAGAACAGACTGGGCCTGACAAGGGCAGGGAGGAAACTTGGTGTTTTAGAGACTGATAACGCTATTAGCCTAGCGCTTGGGTGCTAAAAGGTATAGTGCCATAATGAAAGCATGACAGGTTGATCAATGTTGTTAAGAGAATTACTGTCTTTACATCAAAAAGCTTTTTGGGTTATTTTTTAACTATCCCATTAAGTGGCCTTTATTGAATATCTTTACATCTCTGAAAAATTTACCTTTTAGCTGGTGCTCATCAGTAAAAGTGGAATAAAATATTTGTTATGACGTAAAAAGTAATTTCCCTACCTGTGCGTGCTCTTAGTCCTTGTAAGTCTATTACTAATTCATTTTTCTTCTCCTCAACATTTAAAGATGTGCTATTTTTCATATTCATCTCCACTAAAGAATGATGAAAGTGATGAGGACGAGCCAATTCCGCTGCTCTCTCACTCCCTCTGTGCATGTCATGTCAGTGGCTGTGGGATGGGGTTGGCTGTGTGGGTGGGGGGGTGGCTGCACACCTTGAGGACTGGGCTTGATGACGGCTGATGAAAGTTTTAGTGAGCCAAGCTTGTCTCTTTGACTCTAATCACCAGAGGAAAGCTCCTTCTCTCAGAAGTATCCTCTCCATGGCGAAGCAATGCCGGAGTTTGGAAACAACACGGCCTCTCATTTCAACTGCATTTATCCTCGATTTGGGGAAATCCTGTTTGATTCACACAGCCTCTGACAGCTTCTGCTCTGGAAACACAAAACAAGCCTTTTAGAACTCTCTTGTCAAGGGTTCAAAGAAGGACTAGTACAGTATATCAGAATCTCCATTGCCTATCCTATTATAGTGTTGTTTTACATTTACATTTACATTTACATTTACATTTTAGTCATTTAGCAGACGCTCTTATCCAGAGCGACTTACAGTTAGTGAGTGCATACATTATTTATTTTATTTTTCATACCCCCCGTGGGAATCGAACCCACAACCCCTGCTCTACATCCCTGCCGACCATTCCCTCCCCTACCCTGGACGACGCTGGGCCAATTGTGCGCCGCCCCATGGGTCTCCCGGTCGCGGCCGGCTACGACAGAGCCTGGATTCGAACCAGGATCTCTAGTGGCACAGCTAGCACTGCGATGCAGTGCCTTAGTTTTGAAAGCAGTGAGCTAAGAGTTGAATTAAATTACATAGCATACACTATCTAATTTACTTGATAATTACCATCAGAGGGGTATGTCAAACTCATGTAGGTATTTTCAAAATGATCTCTCTCCAGTTCTGTAAGTTCAAAAAATGTTCACTTATTCTGTAGCCTTATATTCGGAAAGTATTCAGACTCCTTTCCCACAATTTTTTTAACGTTACAGCCATATTTTTTCCCTCATCAATCTACACACAATAACCCATAATGACAAAGTGAAGACAGATTTTTAGAAATTGTTGCACAATTATTTAAAAAAACAAACAGAAAAACCATATTTACGTAAGTATTCAGACCCTTTGCTATGAGACTCGAAATTGAGCTCAGGTGCATCCTGTTTCCAATGATCATCCTTGAGATGTTTCTACAACTTTATTGGAGTCCACCTGTGGTAAATTCAATTGATTGGACATGATTTGGAAAGGCACACACCTGTCTATATAAGGTCCCAGAGTTGACAGTGTATGTCAGAGCAAAAACCAAGCCATTAGGTCGAAGGAATTGTCCGTAGAGCTCCGAGACAGGATTCTGTCAAGGCACAGATCTGGGGAAGGGTACAAAAAAATGCCTGCAGTATTGAAGATCCCCAAGAACACAGTGGCCTCCATCATTCTTAAATGGAAGAAGTTTGGAACCACCAAGACTCTTCCTGGCCGCCCAGCCAAACTGAGCAATCGGGGAGAAGGGCCTTGGTCAGGGAGGTGATCAAGAACCCGATGGTCACTCTGACAGAGTGCCAGAGTTCCTCTGTGGAGATGGGAGAACCTTCCAGAAGGACAACCATCTCTGCAGCACTCCACCAATCAGACCTTTATGGTAGAGTGGCCAGATGGAAGCCACTCCTCAGTAAAAAGCACATGACAGCCCGCTTGAAGTTTGCCAAAAGGCACCTAAAGGACTCTGATGAAACCAATATTGAACTCTTTGGCCTGAATGCCAAGCGTCACGTCTGGAGGAAACCTGACACTATCCCTACAGTGAAGCATGGTGGTGGCAGCATCATGCTGTGGGGATGTTTTTCAGCGGCAGGGACTGGGAGACTAGTCATGATCGAGGGAAAGATGAACGGAGCAAAGTACAGAGAGATCCTTGAAAACCTGCTCCAGAGCGCTCAGGACCTCAGACTGGGGCGAAGGTTCACCTTCCAACAGGACAACAACCCTAAGCACACAGTCAAGACAAAGCAGGAGTGGCTTCAGGACAAGTCTCTGAATGTCCTTGAGTGGCCCAGCCAGAGCCCGGATTTGAACCTGATCGAACATCTCTGGAGAGACCTGAAAATAACTGTGCAGCGACGCTCCCCATCCAACCTGACAGAGCTATTTTTATTTTTATTTTTTATTTTTTGTCATTTAGCAGACGCTCTTATCCAGAGCGACTTACAGGAGCAATTAGGGTTAAGTGCCTTGCTCAAGGGCACATCGACAGATTTTTCACCTAGTCGGCTTGGGGATTAGAACCAGCGACCTTTCGGTTACTGGCACTATGCTCTTAACCACTAAGCTACCTGCCGCCCTTGAGAGGATCTGCAGAGAAGAATGGGAGAAACTCCCTAAATACAGGTGTGCCAAGCTTGTAGCGTCATACCCAAGAAGACTCAAGGCTGTAATCGCTGCCAAAGGTGCATCAACAAAGTACTGAGTAAAGGGTCTGAGTACTTATGTAAATGTCATATTTCCGTTTTTATTTTTAATACATTTGCAAAAAAATCGAAAAACCTGTTTTTGCTTTGTCTTTATGGGGTATTGTGTGTAGATTGATGAGGAAAAAACAAACAATTTAATCTATTTTAGATTAAGGCTGTAACGTAACAAAATGTGGAAAAAGTCAAGGGGTCTGAATACTTTCCGACTGCACTGTAAGCGTAGAGTAGACCCATGGCCTGTAAGGACCATTATTGATGGGTTGTAGACTGTCTGCCTCTACCAGTATGTGTGTGTGGAGGTGTCTCTTGGACCCCATATCCCCTCCCAGTCCCTGGTCCCAGTGGGCCATTTATCTGGCCGTGTTGAGAAGCCCCAACAGCACTGAGTGGACCCAGTTTAATGGCATTCTGCTGTTTACAAGTGACCGTTTAGCCACCATTTAGGGAGTGTAAACAGTGGTCCACATTGTAAAAAAGATCCCTCATCCCCCTCTCCCACCACAAAGACCTCAGTTACCATGCTTTTATAGAGTAACATCTCTTAACCTGACAGAGACTGAAGAGTGGAGCTGCTCCCCAATGCATTGTGGGTACACAAGCATGTTGGCGATATGAGGTTTATCTTTGACCAATAGAAGGACAAGCCCAGGCTTGATCAATGTATTCTAACACTGCAAACCTCACAGCTTATCCTAATCTGTTACCTACGGTGTTCCATCTGCAGTGAATAACAGAGAGAAGCTATGGACATTGTGTGATGGGACTTCTTCCACATTTAAGAAATAAATGATTTATTACTGTCTCTCTCACAAGTGCAGTTATGATCCAGTGGTGTTGAGTGATGCCATCCATTCAATCTCTTCTCAAGGAAGATGGGGGCTTGGAGAGGTGTAAGTGAAAGCCTTGAAAAGACTACTTTAGCAAAGGCTGCACTCTCTGTCAATCCACAGGGATCCTAATGCTTGATGCTTCTAAAAATGAACTGTGTGTGTGTGCTCACTCCTTAGGAAAGAGGGGATGTTGAGAGAAGGGTGTGATGAAGAACTGTCTGTTTGTGGTGGGCTGATGTGGCAGACGGCGTGTGCTGGGTGTTACTTGATCTGATGTTAATGTGCTGCCGTGTGTGAGGGAGGGAGGGAGTGAGTGTTTGACTGAGTGGAGAGAGGGAGAGAGGGGAGATGGGCAGATAATCCCGTCTGCCTGATGAGATTGAAGGCTGGGATTGATTGATCGCCTAATCATAGGAGGAAATGGGCCTGAAAATGAATGGGACTCTGCCCTTGGCTTGCTGTGGAGCTGGGCGGCTGGGTTGCAGGGGATGTTAGCTGCAGCAAGACATGGCCTTAATGTGCACGGTAGCTGATTTCATTTGTGTCTGATATACAGTTATACGATCCCAGCTAAATGATCAAATAAAAAAAGGAAGAGGGGGAACAGGGAAGGGGTGTAAATCAAGCTTTATTGCTGGAATATTACTTTTTCATGCCGTCTGAAATGGATGCTTTGAGAAAGGTGAAAGAATAGAAATCCAATATGAATTTGAATGTGGTGAGGCTGTGTGGAGGCCGAGATAGCCAGCCGCTGTCCTGGATGCAGCTGGGTGGCTGGCTATTGGGTGTTGTTGGATTATTATTTGTGTCATTATGAGGTTTGCATTATCTTTCTCATGGCCAGGAGATTTGTTTTGTAAAATTGCTCACAGCTGGGAGGCAGGATTATACATCTAAAAGGCCTAAAAGATAGTATTCTGTGTTCTCTCTCTTTCCCACGCTCTCTCATTTTCTCCCCCTCTTTCTCACCCCTCCTGCCCTACCTTCCCTCTCACTCTCTCCCTCCTCCCCCCTGCTAGACGTTTCCTCACTCGCTCCCTCTCCCCATCCTCTTTACCATCTCACCTGCTCATTCTTTCAAACTGAGGGCAGAATTACTTAACAGAAAGGGGAACCTTTCATGTTGGCAGGGTCCATGTTGGTACTCTCAAGGAACCTAATGCTGCTCCTCTCATCCCTTAGTCACAGTAAGGACTCCCACATGTGTCTTTGTGGCTAGAGAATTAGCCCGGTGTTTTCATGTACGGCCCCCAGTTCACAGGGTGTGTGCTGCCAGTGCCCATCGCCACGGCCTGATTGAGCTGGTGGGCTGGGCTTTGCATCAGGGCAGCATCAAACCCACCTGTTTGTGTTCTGTTTAAGTGAGGCGGGGCACTTGTCACTTCCACTTCAACTCCATCTCCACTCCTCTAAAAGAGGCTTTGAAAAGCGAATACCCTTCAGTCTGATGGAGCATTTATCTCCATTTCTACCTGACAGCCGACAGAGCGGTAATAATTCCTATGTGTCCATCCCATGCTAAATTATAATCTGGGTCCAAACTGGCTGAGCTGTTCTGCAGATAGTCGGCATGCTCCTGCGTAGGAATTAGTGTCAGAGTATCCATGTGTCTGGGCTGTGAAGATGCCATGCTAGATCAGAGGTGGCGTATGATTAATAGTACCCCTGGTGTTAGCAGAGCTCTAATATGGGGGGTGGTTTGGATGTCATGTGACAGGATTGGCCCGAACACCCCCTGCATGTCCTGCTTGATGATCAGAGGGGCTGGCTGTCAGAGAGGGGATGGGGGCGGGACAGGAAAGGACACAACAGCAAGCGAGAAGAATTGTCTCTGTCTCCCTCAAATACCTACCTGATTTACCTACCTGATATCTACCACTTTCAAACTTTCTCCGACCATCACTGCTTCCTTTGCTGTATTCATACAAAGTGATGTTTGAGAATATGCTGTATTTTTATGAATGGATTTGTTTTAATCCCAACTTGTCACTCAGTCCTCCCTCCATAACACTGAGTGAAGGTGGGTAGCAACAATCAATTTCCTAACTATGGTCATGTTTGCTGTGCCCCTCCTCTCTGTCTCCCTCTAGAGCAAGGTGGGTGTGCTGCAGTCGTTTGTGCGGGACCTGAGTGAGCAGAATGAGGTTCTGATCCAGGCATTGGAGGCTGAGGAGGCGGAGGGCCGGGCGGTGGAGGGGAGAACAGCCAGCCTGCACAAAGAGCTGGAGGTGAGTGATCAATGACATTGATCAGCCAGTCAATCCAGCAGTCTATATCCCTCTCTGTTTACACCCTCAGTGCGGTGCTGTGTTAAACTGAGCGTGCTCTAAGCAGCCACCCCAGGGACCCTCTAAAAGCCCGCCTCACACCCGCCATTGATTGACATGTCGATTAGCCTGGAAGCTGTTGACAGTGGGCTTGTTAGCCATCTTAAGCATTAATGATGATGTGGAGTGGTGGCCGCTAAGTTCAGGGTTACACTCTGACTATGGGGAAGGTCACATTCACATTCATAACTGTATAGACAGCTGACTGTGTGTGTTATGGATTGGTAAGGCCCATAGAATAAGCCTGGAGCTAGGCCTTCAGTGGGCTTGCAGGTGAATTCAGAACAAGGTAGGTGGAAACAACCTCATCTGAGTCTTTCACTGGGAACATCTAATCAATTTAAGATTGATTTACTCTCAGGCCCATGTATTGCTGAACTTGTTCCTGCACTGAACGATTGTTGAGATTTCCCCCTAATGTTATTAACTGGGCTTTTCATGCAAAATCAGCCGTATTCACTGTAGCTGGGCCTTGGGGTCGACATTGGAGCTGCTAACCACATGGTCTTCATTAAAGATGTCATTGTCATGGAGGCATCTGTATCACAGCTTAATAATCAGGTTTAATGCCTCAAAAACTAATTACAGCCTTTTGTTTGAGAACCTTTGCTTTTCTCCCATGAACAGTATAATGAGAGCGGCATTTTGGGTGAACAGAAAGTTGCTTTTGTAGAAATTGGTATCCCCCTCCATTTCCCTGTAGAATATATCCTGCGCTGTAAAGTAAGCTGACAGTAATTGAGTAACAGTGAATTATGAACTAAGAAAATAAGAAAAAAGGCAAATGACTGTTTTTGTATTGGATTGTTAAAATAAGCCCAAGCAGAGTTTGGGAAAGGGTGTGCCTATTGGCCAAGCCAACGTTCTCTTTGTCGCTCAGTGTAGCTGACTGCCCCAGACCTTTCAGTCATTTAATCTTCACAGGAATGGAATGCGGTTGACCTTCAACAGGCAGCATTAATTATGAAACCCAAAACGAATCAGTCTGCTCATTCATTATAGCAGCACACTGAAGATAAGCGCATATAGCCTACATACACTGTTGAATATTATTTGAACATGCTGGAAAGAAACCCAATGCCATTACACAATACTGAATGTAGCACATACTTTGTTTGCCTGTTGGGTTTGAATTTGCAGTGCTTTCTAAAGCTTAATTGGTGCCAGGTTGTTCTTGGCATTGGAATGTTTTTTGTTGCACAGTTAGTCAACATTTCTCCTGAACGTGTCTGTCATTTTGGCTGGTTTTGAAGTGTGGAATGCATGTATTGTGGTCCTCCTTTGTGAATCACTCACAGATCGGGGGTGTGTGTGTGTTGAAGATAATCGTGTGAAGTGTGTGCAGACACCACCACCACAAGCCCCCAGCCCCAACCTCAAACCTGTTTCCTCTTTTATGCGTCATTTACAGCCTGTAAACAGTTTGTGTAAAGCAGTTTATAGATGATTTATAAGAGTTCCCCCAGCTCCCCCAAATGTGTGTGGAGTTAAACAAACTCTTACCTTAATAGACACCCAGTAATGGGCTGCTATGAGTCTAGGACCAGGCTGTGGGCTGGGGGGAGAACTGGCTGACGGAAGTGGTTTGAGGTACGGTTAGATCTCGTGCCACAACAAAGCCACTGATTAACCATGTGCTTACTAGCACTCCCCAAGCACAGAATCATTTGAACTGATGAGTTCCTCATCTGTTTTCACTGTGTTGTGTTTTCTCTTCCTTCAGCCTCCTTTCTTTCTCTGCTACCATATAAAACCTAGCCTGTCTTGGTCAGCGCATTAAAAGCAGTTGTGGAAAAAGTACCCAATTGTCATACATGAGTAAAAGTAAAGATACCTTAAAAGAAAATGACTCAAGTAAAAGTGAAAGTCACCCAGTAAAATACAACTTCAGTAAAAATATACTTAAGTATCAAAATTAAAAGTATAAATCAATTCAAATTCCTTATATTAAGCAAACCAGACAGCACGATTTTCTTGATTTTTTAAATTTATAGATAGCCAGTGGCACACTTCAACACTCATACATCATTTACAAACTAAGCATTTGTGTTTAGTGAGTCTGCCAGATCAGAGGCAGTAGGGATGTCCAGGATGTTCTCTTGATAAGTGCGTGAATTAGACAATTTTCCTGTCCTGCTAAGCATTCAAAATGTAACTAATACTTTTGGGTGTCAGAGTAAAAAGTACATTATTTTCTTTAGGAAGGTAGTGGAGTAAAAGTTGTCAAAAATATCAATACTAAAGTAAAGTACAGATACCCAAAAAAGCTACTTAAGTAGTACTTTAAAGTATTTTTACTTAAGTACTTTACACCACTGATTAAAAGTTGTGGTGCCTCTTTACAAGATTGGCTTTAATCTTTTGCCTCTTCCTTGTCACCTCGAAACATGTGGAGCCTGATATGATAATGATGTGGACCTGTCCAGGGTATTAGAGTTAAGCTGGCTGATTAGGCTGCCCATCGATCAGTCTATCACTCAGCACTCCGCTCCATGCTGACCAGTGCAGCTGGCAGGGAAGAAACACACTGCTACTCTGAAGGACAGGGGCCACACACACACTTGCACGCACACGCAATTAAAAAAACTGTATTTTTTCATGAAGATGGACAGCCTTGAAGTTGCAAACTTTTGCTTTTATGCTAGAAGACTAATATGCTTGTGGCAATCTTTAAAATCTATTGAAATCTCAAACCTAGATAAAATAAATTGTAATACAATGTTGGTACAGAGTACTCAGTTTCCTGTAGTCTTTGTGCCTCTTATGCTTTTTCACACTCAAAGGTATGCTGGTACAGTAAACCATTAAAAAGGGTTTGTTATTGTCTTTTGTCAGTTGCACATAGTTTTGAGTTTCTTCCATCTCAAACTCTTCAAAGCAAGAGGCTAGTGTTGCACATATACCGAAAGTTCAGTACTTTTTCGATACTAGAACATGAAAAATGGTTCGGGACTAAAAATGTGTTATTTTCGGTACTTCTGTCAAAATGTGTCTCACGGATCAACTCTATCAGCGCAGCCGATATCCCCGTATAGCGCGAGGCGCGCACCCCACCGTGCTTGTTCCACTTAGCCTGCACTGGGAGTCTGAGCTGCATCATGTTAGGTCCCCACTCACGCTGCACAGAAGTTAACACACTTGAATAATGTGACACAGCATGTAGAAATGTTGCAATTATTCATTACTGTTCGCAAAACAATGTCCATACAGGCTCGAACACTTTACAATGCAAGATACCGGTAGCTTCCAGCTGTGTATATGTACGCTAACTTTCCTTGCTAGCTGACAGCTAAAGCTAACACCAATTCACTACCCTAGTACTTTGTGTGTGATAATATGCGTACCATAACACAAAATATGCTGATTTCAAAGCTGATTGCCACCGAAAACGTTATTCATTCACTTATTCAGTCTCTCACGTCTCTTGCAAAGATGATCTATTGCCTTTTGGCTCATGAATGAATGAGGTCATTACTGGTTAAAGAGACAGCGCACATTTTTATAAAATAAGCTACTTCTATGCAAATGCTGTTAAGTACAATAAAATAAGTGAAACAGATTGTCTGTAGCCCCATGAAATTAGCCAAAACAAGCGTAATAACTCAATGCATGCACACACTCCTATTGAATATGCATTCACCTGTATTGTGAATAGGCATAGGCTACATCTTGATTTACCCAGTTTATCAATAGAGATTTACCATTCAAATAAATTATGACCATTATGTTTTTATGTAGTTAGGTTGGTAAAAACAAATCCAAATTGATTGTATAATTGATTCATTAATGCATACATGGCTGTCTCTGAAAAATGTTGACGTAAAATGTTTTCTAATGTAATGATATTGAACTCAAAAAGATGCCCAACGATTGAACCGTGCAGTAGTTGAGTTTATCTGTGATGGATCAAGTTCTGTGACGTTGGCTAATATGCCTTCTTTTTTTGCTGTGGTATCGTTTTGGTATGGAGTATTGTTATACTAAACCTGGTAACGGTATCTTAAGTCAGAATTCTGGTATCGTGACAACACTACAATAGGCTTTACAACGATGGTGTGAGTAGACAATGCAGAGAGCTGTTGGAGGATGGAGAAATGTTTACTGTTTTTTGCTTTGTTCTGCCAGCACAAATGCATGAATGGAATTAACCTCATTTAATTGAAATTTGGCCTTGACTCCCAATGTGTGAGTCAATTATACAGCACATAAGGTAATGTAGACAGTATATTTTCTTATCACCTTGTTGTTCTGTAGGAGCTGTAAAGCCTAGGCCTGCTTTATATCGTATAGTGATGAGAGAAAAAATCGATACAGTTACATATCGGGATATTATTGTATCGTTTTGACAGTATCGCCGTATTATTTTTGCACTAGTTGGCTGTACCTGCACCAAAACTCCAGTATTTTTCCTTGTTCTCCATCTTCTTTTTAAATAGGGAGCCAATTTGTTTTCAGCATTTCTATCAAAACTAGTTTTCTCATGTCTCTCTCTTTTCCCTTTGCAGCAGCAGGTGAGCGATATGTTTGGAACATCGAATCGCAATAAAATCACAGTATCGAATCGCAATACATATAGAATCTGTCATGCGTCAGTGTGTAGCGGTAGGACGGAGTCAGGCGCAGGACACAGAACTTAGTCAATGACGTACTTTACTTGTCACAAGTAAAATAAACATATCTTCCACGCAGGGAAGAAAATACCGACTCACAATGTCAATGACAACAAAACAACGAACAATCACGCACAACACCATGAGGGAACCAGAGGGTAGAATAGGGAAACAAATTATCGTAATTGGAACCAGGTGTGTGCAATATAGACAAAACAAGTAGAACACAGAAACATAGATTGGTGGCAGCTAGTACTCTGGTGACAACGAACGCTGAAGCCTGCCCGAGCAAGGAGGAGGAGCAGCCTCGGCTGAATTCGTGACAGAATCGTGAGAATCGCAGTACATATTGTATCGGCACCTAATTATCGTGATAATATCGTATTGTGAGGTCCCTGGCAATTCCCAGCCCTAGTATCCTTAGAAGTTTGGTTCACTGGTTCACCTTCATGAGTGTTTCATCTGTTTCTCACCTCTGTCAGAAATGAATGGATTGTGGCTGATGTTGCTAAGATAGCGACAATGGAGAGAAAGCACTATGGGGACAAAAGGAGAGAGACACTTGAGAAATTATTCAGGAGTGATACATACCTTGTTCTCTCTAACCTTTTGGACTTTAACCTCAAAGAAAAGGTTTTATGTGTGGAAACAAAGGTGTGTGTATAGCTGCCAGGAGTGGCTGAGGGTGAGAGGCAATGAGAGGTAGTGTGAGGGAGAGAGGAGCAGGAGGATGAGGAGGAAGGGAAAGAGAAAAGAAGCAGAGAGAGAGAAGGGGAGGAAGGGAAGGAGAGAGAGAGAAGGGGAGGAAGGGAAGGAGAGAGAGAGAAGGGGAGGAAGGGAGGAAGGGAAGGAGAGAGAGAGAATGGGAGGAAGGGAAGGAGAGAGAGAGAGAATGGGAGGAAGGGAAGGAGAGAGAGAGAGAGAAGGGGAGGAAGGGAAGGAGAGAGAGAGAGAGAAGGGGAGGAAGGGAAGGAGAGAGAGAGAGAAGGGGAGGAAGGGAAGGAGAGAGAGAGAAGGGGATGAAGGGAAGGAGAGAGAGAGAAGGGAAGGAAGGGAAGGAGAGAGAGAGAAGGGGAAGAAGGGAAGGAGAAGGGGAAGAAGGGAAGGAGAGAGAGAGAAGGGGAGGAAGGGAAGAAGAGAGAGAAGGGAAGGAAGGGAAGGAGAGAGAGAGAGAAGGGGAGGAAGGGAAGGAGCGAGAGAGAGAAGGGGATGAAGGGAAGGAGAGAGAAGGGGAAGAAGGGAAGGAGAGAGAGAGAAGGGGAGGAAGGGAAGGAGAGAGAGAATGGGAAGAAGGGAAGGAGAGAGAGAGAAGGGAAGAAGGGAAGGAGAGAGAGAGAATGGGAGGAAGGGAAGGAGAGAGAGAGAGAAGGGGAGGAAGGGAAGGAGAGAGAAGGGGATGAAGGGAAGGAGAGAGAGAAGGGGAGGAAGGGAAGGAGAGAGAGAGAGAAGGGAAGGAAGGGAAGGAGAGAGAGAGAGAAGGGGAGGAAGGGAAGGAGAGAGAGAGAGAGAAGGGGAGGAAGGGAAGGAGAGAGAGAGAAGGGGATGAAGGGAAGGAGAGAGAGAGAGAATGGGAGGAAGGGAAGGAGAGAGAGAGAGAAGGGGAGGAAGGGAAGGAGAGAGAGAGAGAAGGGGAGGAAGGGAAGGAGAGAGAGAGAGAAGGGGAGGAGGGAAGGAGAGAGAGAGAGAAGGGAAGGAGAGAGAGAGAGAGAGAGAAGGCTTTTAATCCAGGAACAGAGTCATTAAGGTTCACAGCTACAGAAAAGGCCAATTAAAGTTGAGTGTAGGCCTACGTCTGGAGAAAGGCAGCGTTTGCTGCAGGAACCCAGGCCTTTTATCGGACCAGTGGGATCTCTCCCCAGTACACCTTGGGAATCATATCAACTGCCTGCCTTCCTGCCTGCCTGCCAGCAATCCCAGGATCAGTCAGTATGGACAAGATGTTTTTACGTCAAATGAAATACATGAATTAATTTTTACCCTAGCTTACAGCAATGGTGCTTCAATACAGAACCATTAAATCAGCATAGTGTAGCTTATTTTAAACATTTAGACATCGTTTCTCTTTTATGTTGACATTAGGTTGTCAATTGTTGTTATCATATGATGCAATTTACCTTTCTTTGCTTTATCATTCTTGTTTTCATGGAGTAACACAAAGAGGTGTTGTCACAATGTAAATGTACTGGACGTTAGGGCTGGGACTGTAATGTTATTGGTTAGATGTTAATAATCTGTTCATCTATCTTACCATACAGTAATGGTTGCTGTTGACTACTGCCTGTGGATGTTAGAGAATCTGCAGGCCCAGCCTATTCCTCCTAATCAGCCCTGATAACAGAGAGAGAGCGTAAATAACCCAGGGCTCAGAAGAGCCACAGTGACAAAAAGCGCTTGTAAAACAAAGTGAACAGAGTGAACGCTGCCAGAGTACGATCAGATTCTGTTTACTGAAACCTCTAAGCATCTATTCATCTGTTCTTCCCAAACTCTCTCTCCTCCCGGGCTTCAGCACAACTGGACCCAGCTGCTCCCCAGCTGTGTGTAGCCCAGCCTAGACCAACCCTACCCAGCACCTACTGACTGACTGACTGACCACAGGGCTGGGTGGGGCGGGTCGGGTGGGGTGAAGCAGGGTTGAGGGAGATCAAGTTCGTTTATTCAGATGAGTTCATCTGATTCATCATACAGTACTTAGAATCCTGCAGAACTACAGCATATTCATTCTGTTGAGGTAAACAGGATGTTGAGTTGTCCCTCATGCACTCTCTGTATTATATCAACACACAGATGGATGTTGCAGCTAATTGGAGTAAAATGGGGCTTTGTGAGGGATAAAGGAGGATTTCCATAGGCTGTGATAGGTCTTGTCTGTGAGGAGCAGTTAAACTATGCAAGGTGGAGAGAGGTCAAGTAGCGTGGGTGTTTATATCTTATGTTTGTGTTGTTCTAAGGTAAGGTGGTTGGGTATTTTATATGTTATTGTAAGCAGCATGGAACATGGAGAGGCATTGGCACTGTCTACTATTCTCTATTGTGTGTGTGTGTGTGTGTGTGTGTTATGGATTGGTGTGTATGTGTATGTTGTGTGTGTATGTGTGTGTGGATTATAGCAGCAGTAGGCCCTACTGTGTCTCCTCACAGGCCCAGCAGTCGTACCTGTGTGACAGGAAAAGCAGTCAGGTTGGTCCTCTTCCAACCAGCAGGCCACCTGTGTTCAACATCCATGCACAAATGCACAATGATAGAGCAGCCATACCTTGGCTTGGGCCTATTTTCCCATTTATTTTAGCCATATTGATATTTCTTCATTTAGTTTCACTCTCATTCCATATGGAGAATATTCTGCTCTTGTTCACAGGAGCGCTGAGTTTTTGTAGATTACCCTGGGTATAAACGCATGGATTCTTTTAAAGGTAATTAGACTTTATCACTAAGTAGACTTGGAGACGTTTTCAAACCTCCGCTCCGCCTATCAAAGAATGATTGTGACTGCAGCCATATACATTACATAGCATTTTGCACATCCAAGGAGATTCGTAACACATTTTACAGCTCAGGTCTCTCCCTACTGTAGTGAATGAGGCTGCTAATGGGCATCGTAGTGTTGTAATATTGCGCAACCATGTTGTTCAAATTCTTGGGCTACAGCTATACAGGTTTGTAAACACCAGTGATACACTATATATACAAAAGTATATTAGTGGATTCAGCTATTTCAGCCACACCCGTTGCTGACAGGTGTATAAAATCGAGCACCCCGCCATGCAATCTCCATAGACAAACATTGGCAGTATAATGGCCTTACTGAAGAGCTCAGTGGCTTTCAACATGGCACCGTCATAGGATGCCACATTTCCAACAAGTCAGTTCGTCAAATTTTTGCCCTGCTAGAGCTGCCCCGGTCAACTGTAAGTGCTGTTATTGTGAAGTAGAAACGTCTAGGAGCAACGACGGCTCAGCCGCAAAGTCGTAGGCCACACAAGCTCACAGAACGGGACCACTGAGGGCTGAAACGCGCAGTGCGTAAAGATCGTATGTCGTCGGTTGCAACACTCACTACCAAGTTCCAAACTGCCTCTGGAAGCAACGTCAGCACAATAACTGTTCGTCGGGAGCTTCATGAAATGGGTTTCCATGGCCGAGCAGCTGCACACAAGCTTAAGGTCACCATGCGCAATGCCAAGCGTTGGCTGGAATGGTGTAAAGCTCGTCGCTATTGGACTCTGGAGCAGTGGAAATGCGTTCTCTGGAGTGATGAATCACGTTTCACCATCTGGCAGTCCGACAGACGAATCTGAGTTTGGCGGATGCCAGGAGAACGCTACCTGCCCCAATGCATAGTGCCAACTGTAAAGTTTGGTGGAGGAGGAATAACGGTCTGGGGCTTTTTTTCATGGTTTGGGCTAAGCACATTAGTTCCGGTGACGGGACATCTTAACACTACAGCATACAATAGCATTCTAGGCGGTTCTGTGCCCAACATCAGTGCCCGACCTCACTAATGCTCTTGTGGCTGAATGGAAGCAAGTCCCCGCAGCAATGTTACAACATCTAGTGGAAAGCCTTCCCAGAAGAATGGAGGCTGTTATAGCAGAAAAGGGGGGACCAACTCCATATTAATGCCCATGATTTTGGAATGAGATGTTCAACGAGCAGGTGTCCACATACACTACATTACAAAAGTATCTGAGGAAGACCATTACATTGGGAACTTTGTTGTATTACATCATGTTTAGAGGTAGCAAACAGCGATAAGACCTTCCCTTTCTATTCACAGTAACCCTTGTGGCCTCACCGGTCCAACCCTGCTCATCCACTCTCCTCCTAGACACTCACTGAGGCCTGTAGCGAAGCTCTGCCTCTGCCCACCGGGCATAACAGACCAAGGTTTATAGAGAACCAAATAAATAGATAAAGATGGAGTGTAAATTACACCTGGTTTCAGTGGGCTACCTTGGAGGATGGAGCTGAATGAGCCTGCTGAAGTAAAAGGAGCTGGCTGTGTTTCTCTACAAGCAGGGAGAAGGAAGGCCTCCTGAGCACTATGAATAATGAAACAGTTGACTGCTCTGTACAGATTTCACATGTCATAAAAATGGCTTTTTAGTTGCTGTTAGACCTCTTACCTGTCTGCTAGGCTTACACAGGTCCGGGCGTTTGTGAGGGGCTCGTGGGGAACGCTCCCTCATGCCTCATAGACAGCCTTCTAGTAACCGAAGGAAACTGGGTCTTGTATGGGAGGAGATGGAGGGCCAAGGCCTGTTAAGACTCCCACAGCTAGCTAAGACAGACGGCGGCCATCTTTGAGCCTACTGTAAGAATTATATTTCAGTGTATGAATGTGTTTTACTTTGAATTGCTAAAGCATATGTGTTGCAGTAAGTTTCAGAAGTCGAGGGCGATGGATGGTTTTGTTGGTTTGACTAATTCTGTTTCAGTTTTGTGGTGGTGGGTTGCAGTAGGCCTCTGTCTCCATGTCAGAATCATATCAGATTAGCTCATGCTCCAGTTGTCACACACACACATTCAAGATGGAGGGAAAGGTGAAATGGCTGAATAATTTATGTATGAATTTCCACACAGTGGACTGAGGAGTGTGTTATTATTCCTCCGAGGTTCCTCTCAGACACAGAGCAGTTTACCCATCTGTAATATCAACATGGGTTTGGAAGGAACTCACCCTGTCTCATACTGTGCACACTGACACTATCTATCACCAGTGCTGATTGCTTTCTCTTTCTCTGTCCCCCTCTCTCTCTCTCTCTCTCTCTCTCTCTCTCCTCTCTCTCTCTCTCTCTCTCTCTCTCTCTCTCTCTCTCTCTCTCTCTCTCTCTCTCTCTCTCACTCTCTCCTGCTATGCTTTGCTGCCTCTTTATTTCACTCTCCCTTTTTTGTTCCTCTCTCCCTTTCTCTTGTTCTCTCTTTCCTTCTCTGAAGACTGAGCTGATATCCTCCTTTGAAAAGGTAATGATCCTGGTGTGTTGAGATTATGTATGTGCGCTGCACAGTGTAATGGCCCGGCTTTTTATTGCCTGCCGCATACTAACCCCACAACTGAAGGAATGAGATGACACCTGCAGGAGCTTGTGAGAGCTGCAGCCCCACATGAAAGAGCGGCCATTAAAAATGATCAAAGGAATTACTGCACTCGGCCGCACAACACTGCACTCACGCCTGGCTAGGTGTACATCCCTGTGCCTGTCCGTACACACACACACACTAATTAGTATCTCTGTCTGATGGATCTTTTCCATGTGATCCTCTGTGGAAAATGTCCTCACTCTAAGTTGCCCTAGGCTTTCTACAGACACTGATGCACCCACGCTTGCAGATAGGAGGAAATGGTGGACATGCATACGCTCAAAATGAAAGTCGGTTTTCCATACCTCCATACAAATGATTCATGACACATAACTTCAACAGTTTCCCAATTGAATATTTATTAGCTCTTTTCTTTATCAAGTAGCCACTTGTTATATCAACAAATGGTTTGAATCATTATTCATCTGAATAGGTGTTTGTTTCTAGCATGATAATGGAATCGTGATAAGATGTTATTAGAGCTGAATGATAATGAGGTAGGCCTATCCTTTTACAAAATACTAATGCTGGCTTATCTGTTACTGATGTGAACTACAGTGAATCTGCTTGTATAGAGTTGCTAGTCAGAGCCTGATATCATGTGTGGACTGTCAGTGACACTCATGGGGCCTATAGGTCATAGCTTAGCTGTGTAGAGGATGTTACAGTGCAGAGTTATCAACATACAGTAAACCTGCACATCCAATCACCAGTCTATCCGTTCTCTTCATGTCTGGTTTCAGTCCATCTATCTTTCTTGTTCTCTCTCTCATTATCACTTTTTAATTGCACTACCACTGTGTCTCTCTTTCTGTCACTGTATTTATCTGTCTCCTCCATTATCCCCTCTCTCTCTCTCTCTCTCTTTCTCTCTCTCTCCCCCTCTCTCTCTCTTTCTCCCTCTCCTCCTCTCCCCCCTCTCTCTCTCCTGCTCCCTCTCTCTCTCCCCCTTTCTCTCTCTCTTTCTCCTCTCTCCTCTCTCTCCCCCCTCCTGCTCCTCTCCTCCTCTCCCCCCCCCCCTCTCTCTCTCTCTTTTTCCCTCTCCTCCTCTCCCCCCCCCCTCTCTCTCTCTCTCTCTCTCTTTTTCCCTCTCCTCCTCTCTCCCCCTCTCTCTCTCTGTCTGTCCCTCTCCTCCTCTCTCCCAGGCAGGTCTCACTCCTCTCCTCTGCAGCATGTCCATTTTGTGTGGCTACACAGTGTGAACCAAGCAGCTGCTCTTATCAGTGGGCCCAGTGTGGAGAGAGATGACATTTTACTGCAGCCGGTCAACCGCTCCACTCCTCATAACACATTCACTCTCCCTTTCCGAGCAGAGACATGCTGATAAATGCAATTTCATTTCCTTTAGGTACCCAGAATAATACTCTTTTGCTTTGTTAAATGGCCGCTCTGAAATGGCAACATGGAGAAATGATATGAGGACGGAACATTGATGGCAATGGGGAGTGGAGGAATGGAGAAATGGCTGTGGCCCGAGATGCAAAGCAGTTCTGAATTTTTCTCATTGTAATTGTAAATGATTATTGTAGTAAGCATATATTATTTTATTTCTTTTCTGTCACGAACATAGAGCGCTCCGAAGCTTAGAAAGATGGTTATCATGGGGAGCCATTTTAGTAAAAGATTCCTCTCCTCTCTTCTGCCCCCTCCTCCCCCTCCCTTCTCCTCCCTCCCTCCCTCCCCCTCTCAGCGGTCCATTTTAGAGCCACGCGGCTGCATGGTTTGGTGGGTAATTTCACTGGCTTTTCATGTGTCGGAGGGCGAGGAGTCCTCCTCCATTAGGTAGTGTCTTCTTGTGATGTATGCGCAGAAAGGCAATCTGATGTTTATTCATGACTTTCAAGGCAATGCCTCAGCTAAGCCCTCTGATTTCCTTTTAAGGAACAAAACTAGGTGAGATTGAGACTTGGGCTTAAAGGCACAGAGACCCATCCTACAGCACTTCTTTCTCCCTCTCTTTCTCTCTTCCATCCCTTGTTTTTTCCCATCTTCTTTTAAATTCTCCCCCGACGTTATTTCTGTCAGCTTTAATTTACTTGACCCGTAGTAAAAAAGATCACGTGGTTATTTCCCTGTGATTCTGCCGGCTGGCTCCCCATCTCGCCTCTGTACTTTGTTAAGGACTTTGATGAAGAGATGAATTTG